>NW_007729439.1:142921-153764 GCF_000696425.1 Galeopterus variegatus | reverse complement strand
ACTAAATGGGGAAGGAAGGATGTTCCCTTAACTCAAACCTACCTTTAAAATTGAATGATCTGGACTCAAAGAAGGAAAATCATATTGAATGTGAGGAGAATAGGTCATGGATAATAATAATACTCAGCTCCAAAGGTCTCTTCACTGGAGAGAGAATGGACTTTAACAGTTTTTAAAATGTTGTCAGAAGATCCCAGATAATAAAAAAAAGGAAATCACACAGAAGCATCTACAACAGAACACTTTTTTATTTGGTTTGTAATTTTTTGCTTGGGACACAGATTTTAAAAGGTAATTGTACCAGCTACATTAAGGTAAGCAAAATATTTGTAAAGTCTGTTAGGTTAAAAAAAAAAAGGACCATACAATATGAGTGTGAAATAGAATAGAAATAAAAAGCTAAAAACCATACAGAAAAAGGATGACAATCAACATACACCAAATGAAGTTTTAAATGAACTTTGGGTTCAGTGCAAAACTCTCAGCAATGACAGCAGACTCAAAGAAGGAAAATCATATTGAATGTGAGGAGAATAGGTCATGGATAATAATAATACTCAGCTCCAAAGGTCTCTTCACTGGAAAGAGAATGTACTTTAACAGTTTTTAAAATGTTGTCAGAAGATCCCAGATAATAAAAAAAGGAAATCACACAGAAGCATCTACAACAGAACACTTTTTTATTTGGTTTGTAATTTTTTGCTTGGGACACGGATTTTAAAAGGTAATTGTACCAGCTACATTAAGGTAAGCAAAATATTTGTAAAGTCTGTTAGGTTAAAAAAAAAAGCACCATACAATATGAGTGTGAAATAGAATAGAAATAAAAAGCTAAAAACCATACAGAAAAAGGATGACAATCAATACACCAAATGAAGTTTTAAATGAACTTTGGGTTCAGTGCAAAACTCTCAGCAATGACAGCAAAAAGAAATTTTAATCAGTTGTAAAGTTCTGAATTTGATGACATCATCTACCATGGAAAGAAAATGATTTCCACTTTTTTTTCATGAAAAATTTCTCATTGCCCTGTGTTTCCTCAAGTACATATATAATACAATCACTTTTTGAGACTTTAAGGGTTTTACCCTTTATTTCTGAATGTGCAAACATAAATATCATTCCAGGCATATTGCCCAGTACCTAGTAGTCTATTGAGTTCAACATTCCTCAAGTACATATATAATACAATCACTTTTTGAGACTTTAAGGGTTTTACCCTTTATTTCTGAATATGCAAACATAAATATCATTCCAGGCATATTGCCCAGTACCTAGTAGTCTATTGAGTTCAACATGTTGAGGCTTTCTGATTTTGATTAAAACACACACGTGAGAAATTCATGAGTGTAATATATTTCCTTCAAGTCATTCCTAAATACCTACTCCACCATTACCAACATGAGCAAAGTTATTTAATTATGTCCTGAGGAGATGAGGAGAGCAGGATGTGAGGTGATCGCCCTGAAGCAAGGGGTTCAAAGACAGCATCTCACCCACATCCTAACACAGTTCCTCAATCTCAAACCACACTCACTAGGCAGTCTGAGCATAGCCTTCTGCAAGTACATGCACTTCAGTGGCATGCCTTGAGAGGAGACAAAGCCACCGTTTGCGTCTCTTTCATGCACTACCAAGCTTCTATGAATGACATGATTTTGGTCTTTCCTTAGCTGCTTTTAATAGGTTTAAAATCCTGACTCTGATGATATGTGATTACATAAATTTTTTTTCAAGATATACATTTTCTCAAGTCTAAAGAAATAGCATATATTCAGCCTGTAATTGGCTTTTTTCAGGACTCATTCCTCCTCTCACTTAAAAACAGTGTGGGCTTTGTGGTTCTCACTCAAAATCCTTTTTAAAGAAGAAAAATATATGTATTAAAGGTACAGTAAGCTTTAGTGTCTTACATCGATTGTTCTCTGCCAAGAATCCCATTTTAAGTGTTTTATTTCCTCCCCCAAACTGTGTAAAGGAACAAAGTGGATATTATTCTTTAAATCTAAGTTTAAACAGCTTAATGAGTGGAGCCAACTTAAGTAAGTCATAATTGCTAAACAGGATTAAGTTTACAACAGCCTGTGAAAGTCTGCAGAAAAGCACAACACAAAAATAGACCTAGACAACAGAAATGCATTTGTATGTAACTGCTGTCCCAAGACTCCTTTCTCTAAAATGCCAGTATTATGAATCAATGAGTGTAAAACAGTAACCTTCGTGGGCCTGCGTTCTAACTTGATCCATATTATTTATGTTCTACACTCTATTATGTAACTGGCAAATAATTTCAAATAGCAAGACTCACATGCCACCAACAGTGATGTACAATCAGGCTGAATTACTTTTTCTTGCATTAGTAAATTAGGGCAATCCCACCCAGTCATACTCATTTGTACACCTTTTGTACCACACAATTTATCTTCAGACTAATGGATGTTATGCAGGTGGTCAAAAGTTGTGGGGTTACTTCTCAATTCAATTAGCTAAATTATTTCTTACCATTTCAAATCATAGCCTAAGGCTCCACAAGGCAGCAATTTAAAAAAATTTAAGTGGGGCCATTCATGCTCTGCCATCAGACCTGCAGTAAGAAAAGCCCAAACCCTGATAAGATCCAGAGAAGAAAAGGACAATAAACGAGTGAATTGGAACTGTTGCCAGACTGCCTGTTCAATTTTATAAGCCCTCCACCCCTAACAGTTCACTTGCACTTACTTTTGGGAGTAAAATAAGGCCCTGAGTTACAGCAGACACTTTGGAGCAATGTTTCTCCACAAACCATTTTCAGAACACTATTCCTTGCCAGATGCTCAGGAAAAGGGGGTTCTGTGGTCTACTAAGTTTGGGAAATGCTACATTGTTTACAGAGTTCATTAGTATATTAAAAGCTCCTAGAAGCCCTGCATAAACTTTTAATTTAGCAAAGCTAATTTAGCTGAGCCCCCAGTTTCCCAAAATTAAGAGGCCACGGAATCACATGTCAACACAACATCCCGTGAAACCAAAGTTCTTGCCAGGATTCACTTTGGGAAACCCAGTTTTAGAGCATCAAGTTAGCTAGCGTTCTGCTTATGTTGTCTTTACTGATGCAAGCTGGACACTATCCTGTGAATAATCTACTGTGCCTTTGTAGAGAGTACCATGATTTCTAGAGTTTTGTGGACAGTGTGAGTTTTATATAAATGGGAATTTCTTTTGGCATTTAAACCACTTGCTAATTTTGAGTTTGAACTACACATTCACTGTTAACATTCTGCCCTGGTGCACAGAGTGAAAGGTTTTTAAAGTGTGCCCAGCTGACCTGTTACTGTAACTTCTACAGATGCTTAATTTTTGCCCAACACTGAACCTCTAAGTCTTCACTTTACTAGTATTAAGGTAGCCACAGCGAATCGTTTCATATTCCCTCTCACTCTATTGAATCCAGTTCCAGGCCCTCCACAGCAAAGACACACACTTGACTAATTACACTGAGCCTCGTGGATCTGATTTCCCTCTCTGTAGTCAAGTAACATCCTCAGAATATAACATCCCATCTAATCAAGCCACCTCAGTGACGTAGACCCTCAGCTCCCCAAATTCAGCTGCAAAGGGTGTCTTCATCATCAATGTGATTCAGTGACGACCTAGCATAATAAAGTCTTAGCTCCAAAATGCTAAGTTTTGCCAGAGCATATGGGATTATAAAAGCAAATGAGTATTGGGCATAATATTATGTCACATTATTGGGCACATTTTTTAAAAAGGCAACACCCACAGGTCTGAACAACTTCAGTTTTATGCAAATTCTGCAAGCACTAAGACGTGCTTACTAGTCACATTTTTGTTGTATCAGCACAGCGCCCCGGGGAGGAATCATGTCTCACTTCGCTTTGCCATTATTAGTGTCTACCTTTGCAAATGCTCTTGCCACTTGCTAAAGGTTTTCTGGCTCCACACAAGAGTTCTCAGCTCACAATCTTCTTTTCTGACTGGCAGAGAGGAGATTCTGTAAGTACCACAATGCAACTCAATCCGCCTTGGGAATTCAATATGCTGTACCACTGATGCCCAACCCCACACGCTTTTTATAATCATAGCCATCATCTTTTTATTATGTCTTGGACTTGAGGAGGCCTGAAAGCAGATGTAACTCATGATGACCTGACTTCAATGGGAGAATGAACCAGGTGGCTAATTGTCTCTAAAACAAATACACTGATAATTAGCAGGAGAGCACAATGCAACAGAAGCCTAACCACCAACCTTTATTTAAGTTAAGCAAATGGGTGAGCAAACGATGCAGCTGCACCGCAGTTTGACAAGTTAATAAGGGAGCCATACTTCATCCCGTCAGCCACACTAGCCAAAGCATGCCCTCAGGACGTGGTGTCAATGAGGCTACAACTGTGAACCCGGGAAATTGTCGGTGCTCACAGTGAAAACCCCTGTCTGAGTACTTTGTGGAGCCAGGGTTTAAGGTGCTAGATTTGTCTCACCTATGGTATGTTGGGGTCAAAGTGGAGACAACAGAAAGTTGGTGCGATGTCACTCAGACACATTGGAAGTGCTAATAATTGTGGCTCTCTAAGACTGCTAATTTAGTGACAATGTCATTGCAAATTTTATTTATCTAAGGTTTAGCATTGCTCTGCTTGGATTGGCTGATATCTAGATCAGGGTTCAGCAAACTTTTTCTGTCAAGGGCCAAATAGTAAATATTTTAGGCTTTGTGGGCCTTACAATCTCTGTTACAATTACTTAACTCTATCATTTTAGTGCAAAAGCAGCCATAGATAAGATGTAAATAAATGACTAGCTGCACTCCAGCTAAACTTTATGTATGGACACTGAAATTAAATTTTATGTGATTTTCACATGTCAAGAAATATTATTCATCTTTTGATTTTTTTTCAACCATTTACAAATGTAGAAACAATTCTTACCTTGCAGGGCATACAAAAACAGGCTGGATTTGACCCATGGGCTTCTAATTTGCTAACTCCTGACCTAAATTGATTAATTCAGCTGGATTTAAGGATTCAGAGATAACACAAGGTTATTCCCGCTCTGGTTTCCTGCTTATCTGTTTCTTAGTTGTACAAGGGAACTCAGTTCATGAGGGAGCTAGAATCGAGGCTATGGGAAATGGATATTCAAATTACTTTGGTCAAAAAATACATACTGATGATCTTCTGTGAAAGTCACAGGTTCAGAAGGGCCTAGACTCTGAAGGAGGTTATAATCCAGAGTTCCAGCCAGAAATGGATCAACCTCAGGGCTCAGGATAAGGAACCCTTCCCCGGATGGTCAATAGCTAGTAAGATACCCATACTCTTTGACCCAAATATTTATTTCATTTCTGGGAATTTATCCTAAGGAAATAATTAAAATTGCATGCAAAAATTGAAGAACATCAAACATGTTTATGACAGTGTTATTTACAATAGCAAAAATGGAAATGTTACAGAATAGGAATGTCAAACAATGTCATTTTCATTGTCAATGTTAAACATAGGAACTTAGTTAAATAATTCATGGTAATGTTCCATAAACTGTATTAGTATGTGGCCATTAAAAGAATGATGCATAAGACTATACATTGTAACAGAATGATGTTCATCTGGGAGGGAGGCAGGCATATAACAAAACAATAGAGACAAAATGATCTCATTTCTGTTTATAGAATGGCAGGAAATATCTAGGAGAATAACCAAGGTGTTATTTTTCATCTCTGAGGGAGGTGTTGGGGGGGTATGACCGATTCTAATTTCTTCTTTTGTATTATATTTTCTCATTATTTTTAATTCATTCATTCATTTAACACATACTTATTGAGCACTTACTATGTTCCAGGACCTATTTTTCTATAGGAAAAGTATATATGCTATAAAGGAAACATTATAATTTGTGATTAAAAAAAACCCTAACATTTAAAAGAAAAAGACACAGTCCTCAAAAGTTAGTGTAAGAATGTACAAGCAGTTGGGGTGAGTTGCATGGAAGCCCATGTCATAGAAGAGACACTGGGGAAGATGAGGGCCAGAGAGAATAAGACAGAGTCAGCTAGCAACTGGGTCTCTGAGATGTTTAAAGCCACTTGGGGAGCAACTGGTAGCCACACTGCCTGTAACTCTGTCACTCTTTCTACCATTTTCCAAAACCAACTCTCATAACCATCTCCCAAACCTGTGGAGGGGCCAATGGATGAGACACTAAAATATGGCAAAGATCTAGCCAAATAGCATAGGCCTGTAATTCCTCCTTCTTCTGAGAGAAAGAGAAAGAGAGATTTGGGCCATCTACTTATTTAATTTAGAGATTAAAAAAAAGAAAAAAAAAACACTAGTGACTTAACACAGTATCCTAATCATGGTGGAGTCTAGACTGTACTGGATTGTTTGGGCTCATTTTGACATCTTTTTTCACGCAGAGTGTATTTTAAAGCACATACAGCAAAGTATCAGAATGGTGTTGATGGAGAAGTAGAAAAGCAAACATCCCTATGTTTTTCCTACAGACCTCTTTGATTTGCTGGTCTCACTGAGTCATGTACTCTTTTCAGGTGCTGAGCCTAAATATTTGTTCTTCTGACATTCAAGATGTCAGTCATTTTCTACTGCATTTGAAGTTATTCCCACTCTGTGGTTCAGAAAACCATGGAGATAAGAAGAATTTACAGGTTTATTTGAAGGTATGGACACACAATCCCAAGACCACTATGTATCACATATTATTTCAGCCATGAGATTTTTACTATGAAAACTTGGGTACGATAACAATTGAACCTGAATACCAGAGCACATTGCTTTTAGTGAGTTTTTTTATGAATTCAGCCCCACCGGTGCCTCACTGAAAGTACTTTTACAAAGAGGGTAACAATGGTCTTTCTACAGAGAGGAATTAGAGGACAGAGAGAACGTGGGAGCTTCTTAAGTGGAACTGACACTGCAACTCCCACTGTATCCATCGCTCCCTCCCTCCACATATGTGCAGAGTATCCGTTTCATTTCCTGCATCTCTCTCTTCCTACTAACATTGGATAATTCTCTTCCAGCCCCCTAAAATAATAGTTCTGGTATGTAGCTGGTTGGTGACCCAATGCACAACCAAAACCATGCTGGCCAGATACGTGAGACTGCTTCTAAGCCACAGCTGATCCATCTGTCACTTTCTATTCATTGGATTGGAAAAAGCATTCAGTGAGCAGAGAAAGTCTACCAGGCATGCACGCATGTGCACTTCACACACACACACACACTCGCTCACTTGCCCTGTATGGGATTACATGGATATGTATATTTATCTAGAAGATAAACCAATATTTTTCAACAACAGTTTTACCTCCATTTATGTAACTGTTGTTGTTGTTGTTTAATTTCAAGATAAGCTATCCCTTTCCCCCAAGGAAAAACACCTGAAATGTTGCTCTTACTAATGTCATTTTTCAAAAGACCCTCATCTGTCCTCCAGAGAGAACCAGGTTGGGGCACAAATATTTGCATCAGCTATTTTGCTTCTACAAACACTCAAAGGAGCAACAATAGTAGGAACAAAAGAGAAACCTAGAAACAGTTGTTTTACTCTTTAATAGAACACTTAATTTTCCCATTAATGTATGAAAATTCTCTAGAGGCTGGTTATGAGCCTGCATTGCTATTTTTGTTTTTATCAATAATAATCATGTTTTATTGGACACTTCTTTTCCAGTGAGCATAGGAAGTTTATGCAGATCATTTTTTTATCTTCACACCATCTCTGAGGAATAGCCAAATAAATCATTTTATCCCAATTAAAAAGATAAAAAGAAATTGGTAGAGATGTCAGCACAAGGGAGGATACCTGGCCCTGGAGGTTACTCTTGCCCTCCTCCAACCAGTTCTCTCTCCAGCCATGGCTGCTCCAGCAAATAGCAATCTTTTTTAAAAGTAAGTTAGATTATGTCTCTCTGCTGCTTGCACTGTGGCTAGCAACTCCTTGCCTGGTCTGTTTCTGCAACCTTATCTCTCGCCTCCTTCTTGACTCACCATGCTCCAGTGTTACCAGCTGTCTAGGACTGAGTACCCTAGAATCATTTCCGGAGACAAGAATTCATGTGAGAGCCATTTATGAGGAAGTGTTCCCAGAAAAACCAGTAGGAAAGTGAGGAAGTCGGACCAGGAAGGGAAGGAAACTAAGTGAGGTGAGAAATCAAAGAGACAAGAATTCATGTGAGAGCCATTTATGAGGAAGTGTTCCCAGAAAAAACAGTAGGAAAGTGAGGAAGTCGGACCAGGAAGGGAAGGAAACTAAGTGAGGTGAGAAATCAAGCCAAGTCCCAATGACATCTTCAGAGCAATTCTGCAGGGCAGCTCTGGAGAGGTGCCCCCATTGGGACAAGGGTGCTGGGGAATTTATACAACACAACTGTCAGTTACTGGTTGATGGAGTTTGGATGTGTTGTCCCCCCAGAACTCATGCAGAAATCTGATCCCCAATGTGGCAGTGCTGGGAACTATTTAAGTCATGGGGGTGGATCCCTCATGAATGGATTAATGCTCTCCCTGGGGTGTGGGGGTAGTGAGTGAGTTCTCACTCTGTTAGTTCCCACCAGAGCTGGTTGTTTATAGGACCTGGCACCTCCCTTCTCTCTCTTGCTTCCTCTCACCATGTGATCTGCTTGTACCCACCGGCTGCCTGCTGCTTTCCGACCACTGGCAGCAGCTGTCCCAGAATTGTAAGCCAAATAAACCTCTGTTCCTTATAAATTACCCAGTTTCAGGTATTCTGTTATAGCAACACAAAAACGCACTAATACAATAGGCAATTTTGTTTTTCTTCTTTGTACTGACCTGCATTTTAGATTTTTTCTACAGTAACTCTGTATGGATTTCGTAATATGCGAATTGTGTGTGTGTTTTTTATTCAGGGAAACACCTGTCAGGGGAAGGCTTAAAAGACTCTGGCCCATAAGGGAGAGCAGTCGTGCAACTGGCACAGCCCTGGCCCTCAGCAGGTGCTCAGTAACCATTTCTGGAGTAAAAGGATCAGTGGAAGTCAAGGTTTTACACTCAGACTTATCAGTCCTGACTTCGAGAAGTGTGGGTTTGCTCCAGAACCCTCCCTGGATGAGTGGATGGTGCTTCCTTGGCCCATGGAGCAGTGTCCTCGTTCAGAATCCAGGGACAGATTTCAGGATGCTCCCTCAAGACCAACACTCTGCATGTGGGAAAAAGTGTTCAGCATCAGCACCAGAAGTGTGTGTATTTCACGGAACCAACCCTGGGGACAGGACTACAAGAAGGGAAGAGGTGCAGAGGGACTGAGTGGCCTTCTCACGCCAGGCACGAAGGATGGGGTCCAAGATGAAGGCCAGGGAAGGAAGCCTGGGGCAGCCACGCCCATGGCAGTGGCAGGTCCAGCACCCACCAGGCACCTCCTGTGTGCCCGGCTGTGTCAGCACTGGCAGTGTGACCCTTCTTCATTTTCTCATAGCAACCCTTTGATAGGATCACTTGTGTTTTGCAGATGAGAAAACTGAGGATCAGAGAAGGAAAGTGACTTGCTTACGGTCACAGCTGGGAAGTGATGGAGACAGGATTTCAAGCCAGGGGTGCACAGAAGGTTCGCTTTTAGTCATTTCGTTCTCTTTCCACACCCAGAAAGAGAGGGGGGGCAGAGCGAGAGAGAGTGAGAGGCAGTATCCTCCTCAGCACTTGCCATCGTCAGTCACCATTTGCAGGCTTCTCCTATTTGCTGTCACCCTGCCTGTGCCCCCAGTAGAATGTAAGCTCCATGAGGAGAGGAATTTTGTCTGTCTTGCTCTCCACTGTTTCCTGAGCAGCTTCTGATACCCAAGAGGCACTCATTCAACCAGGACTTCTTTAAGAAGTGAATAATTGAATCATATTTTTCCTTTTCACAAAACAATTGTATGCACTCTATCATGGATAGCAATTAATTTTAAGATACCTAAAAACAAACTCAGAAGAAAAGAAAATAGTCCCACAGCATTAAAAGCTTAAACTTCAAAAAAAAATTTTTTTTAAGTAAAAGCTTAAACTTCACAGTAATATGAGGGTACCTTACAAAATTCATGGGNTCCCTCTCTCTCTCTCTCTCTTTCTCTCTCTCTCTCTCTCTCTTCCACTCACCGTGTGATCTGTTTGTACCTGCCAGCTGCCTGCCGCTTTTCTGCCATGAGTAGAATCAGCCTGAGGCCCATGCCAGTTGCAGCTGTCCCAGAATCATAAGCCAAATTCACCTCTGTTCTTTATAAATTACCCCGTCTCAGGTACTCTGTTATATCAGCACAAGACGGACTAATGCACTGGTGAAGAGCTGGCCAGGGGGATGGCTATTCCCAGAACTTCTACTTCTCAGGACTTGCAGGCAAGTGAATCCTGGCAGCCTGAAGGCAGCCCTCCAACAAAGCCATGCACATGCTGCTGCTGGGAGGGAAAGCACTCCAGTGGTTAATGGATCTAAAGGATATTGGCCAAACAGTGACAGGACCTGCTACACTGGGCTCCTGTTCCCAAAACACTCCCCGGAGGCAGCTGAGGCCTCCAATCAAAGTCTGCTCTCCCCTGACACACTCTCCCCTGGCCCCTTGCATGGGTGCCTTCCTTTTCTTGAGACGGTCTCTCCTGTCAATGGCGGTGGAACTGTCTGTTTACAGGAAGCTCTCCTTCGACCCACCCCTCTGGTGCCCCATTACGTCCTCCTCAGCACTTGCCATCATCAGTCACCATTTGCGGGCTTCTCCTATTTGCTGTCACCCTGCCTGTGCCCCCAGTAGAATGTAAGCTCCATGAGGACAGGAATTTTGTCTGTCTTGCTCTCCACTGTTTCCTGAGCAGCTTCTGATACCCAAGAGGCA
>NW_007729439.1:138441-142484 GCF_000696425.1 Galeopterus variegatus | reverse complement strand
AATAATTGAATCATATTTTTCCTTTTCACAAAACAATTGTATGCACTCTATCATGGATAGCTCTCTATCTTAATTTTAAGATACCTAAAAACAAACTCAGAAGAAAAGAAAATAGTCCCACAGTATTAAAAGCTTAAACTTCAAAAAAAAAATTTTTTTAAGTAAAAGCTTAAACTTCACAGTAATATGAGGGTACCTTACAAAATTCATGGGAAAATTGAATTAAAAGATAAGGCAAACCTTTCCATGAGCTTTTTTGAAGATCCCTCATGTAGTTAAAAGCAAAGGTCAAAATAAGTCAAATATAATCAAAACAAAATGTAAGTTAAATACAAAAGTTTCTGTTCTATGAGCTTTTTTGAAGATCCCTCATGTAGTTAAAAGCACAGGTCAAAATAAGTCAAATATAATCAAAACAAAATGTAAGTTAAATACAAAAGTTTCTGTTCCCACACTGAGTGGAAAAGTAAACAAACGGTAGAAATGAGAAAACTAAAAAAGGATTTTGGGGGGAATGCTTCTATTTTAATAAACCAGATTGTGTCTAAATTAGGCATGGGAACTTCTTTCACACATAGTGTTTATTTTTATGCCACTCTCCCCCTAAAAATAAGGTGTTTGCCAATGGGAGCTGAGCTTACTCAAGTTTCCTGTGGTAGATGGATGCAAAAATGGCAACAGTTCTTTTCCTCCTGTATCCAATGGAAGTTTGTAGCTCTCTTCCCCCACCCCCTTGCTTCTTGAACCTGGATTGCTTTTGCCAGTAGCATGAAGTCAATGTAGTAACATTCCAGTTCAGATCCCAGGCCTCGCGAGACCTTGCATGCTTCCCCTCTCTAGTGGAAGCCTGCCTTCGCTATGTGAACAAGCCCAGACTGGCCTGCTGGAGGGAGAAGAGATGACAGAATCCAGCTGAGGCATCCAGCTGTGGCCATCCTGCAGAGCCAGTCCCAGCCAGCCCTCCAGCTGACCACAGGTTCATGAGTAAGCTCAGTGAGACTGGGACTGGTGTGAGTCCAGCCCAGAGCAGTGTATCTCCCCGACAGACACACAGTCTTATAAGGAGTGATGAAATGGTGGTTGTTTTTAGACACTCCATTTGGGGATGTTTGTTACACTACAATAGCTAACTAAAACACATCCCCCAGTCATTGTGCTAAAGCACCATGGCAGACCTGAGTCTCACAGCAGCTTTGGTGAGTCTCTGTTTTCTGTATTTTATTGTTATTGCTGTTGTGGTTTCCAAGTCAGTTTAAGAAAAGAAGCCATCCCAGAATTATTTAGAGTAAGCGATTAACATAAAAAACAACCTTTACAGGCAAGCTCTTGTCAGAACAAGAGCTCCTTCAAAACTCCAATAGTCTGAGGTTTAAAAAGTGAAGAGTTTACTTTGGCAAAAAAAGACAAAAAAAAAAAAAAAAACATGCCAAAATGCCAAAATAAAATTAAGAATCCTGCCTAGTCCCACTCTCTGTTACACCAATCAACCATATCCACTGAAACTTATATGCTTTCTTCTTAACTTATAAATAATTAGCTATGATTTAATAGTAAGAATAATAAGTAAATTTCTGTTTACTTCATTTTTTTAAGCTACAGTTGTAGGTGGGTTTTTGTTCTTATTGCTTTTACCAGATTATCTGCTGTTTCATTGTCCTGTGCAAAGATAAAAATCTAGGCACCTGCCAAACCAAAAGAAAAAAAGAGAAATAAAAAGGTGGGGGTGGGAAGGGAAGCTTTGTTCAGTGTAACTGCTCATTGGCCTATTTGAAGAAGAATAACAAATAAACAACCTGCCACAAATTGAGGTGTATATGGAGGTATAGACCTTTAAAGCGTATTTCAGTTGCCACAGTTACCATTTTGCAAAATGAAACAATGGAATTATCAAGCGAAATTTTGGCTGCATTTCTCATGGGGGGGTTCAATACTTTTTTTTTTTTTTTTTTTTTTTTTTTTTGTCCTGATAGCCTTTTCCTCCAAATTTGTGTGTGATAGTTTCAGTTCTAATGGTGCATTGTTCTGGGGACAGTTCATTTTCTGATGCATTTTTACTATGTCAAAAGTTGGAATTTTTTAATCACCCTTTCTTTTTGTTTCTCTTTCTTTTCTCCTTCCAAATCTATATGCTTATATGTGTATTGTCTATTGATTTATAACTGAATAAAGAATAGTTTTATTGCTGCACAAGAAGTTTTGGAAATCCAGAGTTTACCTCCTTACAATATATAGAATCTGTCATTTTATTTGCCAAATTTTGGAGTTCTGGCACCCTGTGATTTGTTAAGGCAGTAAACCTTAATTTATCCAATGTAAATCTTCAAAAGTTCTTTACCTACATGGATGAAATAATAACAGCCATTCGTCTGAGCCTTTGTCCTTGCCTTCCATAGAAGATATATTTTGCAAGACTCCCTAGAACACATTTTCCCCTTCTCTCTTCGTAACTTCACTCTGAATTTTTGAGACACGTAGGTTGGGTGGGATTGATCCCACTCCCAGTTCCAGCCATCCATGAGTTAGCTAAAGCCAATCAGTGTATCCCATCTACTTTGTATGGTCTCAGGCCTATCAATGTATCCTAATTCACTGAGCCACAGCATGATGGAGCTGTGGATAGGAGCATGACCCAAGGTAAGCCAGCCAGGATGAGAACATGACCTAAAGTGGACCAATCAGGGATGGAAACATGACCTAAGCAAAACAATGAATGATGGGACATGAGCCAATCAGGGCCATGCAGGCTTCATTCCAAGATTTATTTGAGCTTTTGGGAAAGAGGATTCTCTCTTTACCATTAGGTAAAAAGAAAGGAATACATAGACCTGGGAGCTGCTGAGAACCAAGTTTAGACCACAAGAGGAGCCTACCTTAAGATGGAAACAACCTCGAGGAAGATGTGCTGAAAAATATAGAGGGGGAAAAAACAAAAACTGGATTATAGATGCGTTATTTGAGCCCAGGGTAAGGTCTCATCTGAGTTGTTCCCTCTGGATTGATCAGTTAAAGGAGCTAATAAATGCTATTTTCTTCTTTCAGACAGTTTTAGTTGGGTTTCACAACATAAGGTGTCGTAATCAAAAAATAAAAACTTAAAACAGAACTCTTTAAAGATAAAATGGCAAACTTTGGAAATTGACGAGTTTCTCATTAAGAGTATCCAAACAGGGTGGGGTGGCAGAGAAGAAATTCAAGCATCAGNGAGTTTCTCATTAAGAGTATCCAAACAGGGTGGGGTGGCAGAGAAGAAATTCAAGCATCAGAGGAGCACTTTTCTTTTAAGATCACTGTCAACCCTTTTGGTGCTTAGTAGTGAATCAAAATGCATGAAGTCCAGATTAAAAGCATAGAGGATCGACTCAAGTCAAACAATCAGATTCCATTGAAATAATTGATGTACCAATGATTACCTCAGAGTCCCTCTTTGTTTCACTACAAGTCTTAAGTCTGTGGGAGCCAACTAGGAACATAGAAGCCTTTCTAGACATTGAACTGAGAAGCCAAACAGGGACAGGACATCAACCCCCAGATTAGCAGCTGCATGAAGATGAAGACTTCTGCATGCTGGAGATAGTGTTGCTGGAGCCCAGGGGTAAGGAGAGAAATCAGAATCACAAAGGGCCCGTCCAGCGGAAGGTGGTGCTCCAGAGGATGCTCAGCAGCACTAGTGATACTGCAGGAGGCAGCAAGAGAGGATGGGAAATATCCCGGCTTCTCCCTGCCCCCACACTCTAGACTCTTGCAAGGGCCTCCCAGTAGCCAATGCAGCCAAAAGCCTCCTGAACAGGGAGCCTAGGAAACCCGGCCTGCAATTAGCAGCTCTTCTGGGATACAGGACAGAGCAGGAGAAGGGCAAGGGGTAAATCTGAGCCAAGGACAGTGCAGAATCTAATCCACACTGGACAATGGGAGCATGTCTATCTCAGTTAGCACATACTGGTGAGGGACAAAATCATGGGCTGTTCCTTGTCTCCATCGACAGTCATACCGAAGTTTGTAAAATTCCCAAGACATTTGTTAAATCTAATGTTATTTGTTGAGTT
>NW_007729439.1:122463-137729 GCF_000696425.1 Galeopterus variegatus | reverse complement strand
TCATACCGAAGTTTGTAAAATTCCCAAGACATTTGTTAAATCTAATGTTATTTGTTGAGTTGAATCCTACTGAGGATTTATAACAGATGTGTCTGTACTTCCTGATCCCCTGGTCAGAGCCTTCTTCTTTAACAGCTTTCCCCATCTCACTAAGTGGCAACCCCTTCCACCAGTTGCACAGGCCAAAAACCTGGACTTCCTTCCACCTCTCTGTCACCCCAGATCACATCTGTCAGCAAAGCCTAACAACTCTACCTTCACCATATATAGGACTGAATGTACCTCCACTGGTGGTGCTGCCACCAAGATCCCAACAACCAGCTACCTAGAGCCCAGCAGCTGCCTCTGTAATAGTCTCCCTGCCTCTACTCTTGTCCCCACTCCACAAAGCAGCCAGGGTGTCCTTGTAAAATATAAGTTTGCTCCTGTCATGCCTACGGTTAAACCTCCAGTGGCTCCCATTTCCTGTATGTTGTGTAAGTCCAAGGAGATCCTTCAGAAACAACACATTAAATCTAGTAAATTCATCTTGAATAATTACCCCACTGTTATTAGGGGTAATTATGAGATTAGGCTACAGTTTGTGGTTTAAAAAAACAAATACAGTTCTGACCATTTGTATCTGCCATGTCCAAAGCACTGTTCCTGACACAGAGTAAATATTTGTTGAAAGGTATAAATGTTGAATGGATAGATGAATATATCAAAAACATGAGATTATTATAGAACTGATTAAGTGGTTACAGCTGAGCAATAGAATATTGTCGGTTAGATTCTTTGCACAGGACGTTGGTTAAATTATTTAGATAGGACTTTGAAAATAATTCATTTGAACTATGTTCTAAGCTACTTATAAAGGGAACTATGTTCTGTAACATATTTTTGTAAATTTGCAAGTTTGTGAGATTGTTAAAAAATGGTTGTAACAAATGAGAATTAACCCATACAATAGAGACATTTCCAAACCAGAATTATAGTCCAGAGCCAAACTCTACAACTTAACCAAGCTATGTTGAGCAAAGGTGATCATTGACTATATGAGCTAGCCAATAGTTTTATCATGAAGGAGTAAATTGGAGCCCAAATGGTTTATTCAGTCTATTTATTTAAGAACTAATTACTGCACATCCACTACAAGTCAGGCACCAGATAGGGCAGGAATGTATCCCACATGAACAAAGCAGTCATAGATGCTGAGCTCATAGGGTGCTGAGAGAAACTAATTTTGACCAAATAACTATAATAGATATGCATACAAGTTCAGAGACAGTGGGTGCTGTGGGAAATGTACGAAAGGGAGCAAAGTCTAAGATTTTAAGCTGGGACTTAAAGGAGAAGAAAATAGTGCAAGCTCCTTCAGTGATTCTCAAACTTCAGGATGCCTCAGCATCACGTGCAGGGCTTGTTAAAATACAGATTGCTGGGCCCAGCCCAAGTTTCTGGCTCAGAAGATCTGGGCTGAGGCCTGAAAATTTGCATTTCTAATGAGTTTCCAGGTTGATACCGATGCTGCAGTTGCAGTAGACCTACTGAGCGATACGTAAAGGTGGAGACCAGGGGCTGGGTAAATGATGTTCTGAGCATGGGGACAGCATGTGGGAAGCCCCTTATACACAAGTATGGAGTTAAAATAATACCTTGTATGATTCAGGGTCCTAACAAGAAATAATGATACACTTAAACAGGGTAATTTTGGAAAGTTTAATGAAGAGACTATTAACAAAGGTTTAGGCAGGGATAGGGAAGCAGACAAGGGAAGGGATGGTGAAACATCAAGGGCTAGCAACAAAGGAGACTTTGCCAGCCCTAAAACTGAGGGGCTTAGGAAGGGATACCAGAGAAACCCTTGGTACAGGAAACCAGAGACAGCTGGAACCAATGGGCAAAGCCACCCGGCAGGAACCGTGGAAACACATCGATGTTTCCAACCTACGACCCAGCAGGGAGCGAACCAGGATTGATCTTCTCTCCCAGCCTCCCACTTCCCAGTCTCATTTCAGTGCTAATCAAAAGCCAGAGGTCAAAGAAGCTCAGTTGGTGCAATCCCTAGAAGTCAGGCTCCAGGGCCCAGAACGGCAGGGAGGAGCATGCAGGTGGGTCTGCAGGGACAAACAGAGGACGCCAGCACCTGCCACGGGCTGGAAGAGGTAGGCAGTCAGGATATTGTGGAAGACTTTGTAACCAGTTTCCTATTGCTGTGTAACAAATCACCACAAACTTGGCTGCTTAAAATAACACACATTTATTATCCCACAGCTCTATGGGTAGGGTGTCCCAGCACACTTAGCTGGGCTCTTGGCTTCAGGGACTCACTAGGCTACCAGGTCAAGGTGTTGTCCAGGCTGCATTTTCATCTGGACGTTCAACTTGAGAGAGTTCTGCTTCCAAGTTCATTCAAGCTGCTGGAAGAATTCAGTTCATTGTCACTGTAGGACTGAGGCCCTCAACTGCCAAAGGCTGCCAGCATTTCGTTGACATGTGGGCCTTTCTGTAGACAGTTCGCAATGTGGCAGCATGTTCCCTCAGGGCCAGTAAGAGAGCAAGAGTGACTATCAAGAGATAGAGTCTTACATAACATAACATAAACACTGGAGTGACATCCCATCATCTTTGCCATATTCTCCTGGTTAGAAGCAAGTTATAGGTCCCACCTACAAGTGACGTAGGGGACAAGGACATGTATAACAGAAGATCACTGGAGGTTACCTTAGACGTTTTCTGCCATACCATGCAACATTGTAAACCATATTAAGGGTTTAAGATTTTAAGGCTCACTCTAGTTCCCATACAGAGGATCAACAGAAAATGCAGGGGTCTACTTAAGGTCACAAAGTTAGTAGCAGAGCCAGGGCTGCAGCTCTTTGAGAACTACCATGCTCCAGCAATATTACGAGGTCCCTTTCTGTTCCATGATGCCATATTTTTCTGCATATACAAGACGATTAACTGTCAGATTTAATAGCATAACATCAACGTGAAGGATGGAGAACAGAGAGTGAAGAACGGAGAGGCTATTTCGGTTAGCAAATATTTGGACTTGGCCTTACACAAAATCTAACACAAATTCTGAGTTTAGTTTTCCCCCTTTTACAACATTTATGTGTGTGGAATCATTCTTTAGAAAAAAAAAAAGTTCTTTCTCCTCACGTCATCTGGAACAGCACTGGATCCCATATGCAGGTAGAAGAACTCTAAGTTTACTTACCTTTCACCTCAGCTGCTGGCCGACCTGGGGCTGCTGGACCCTGAAGCAGGATCTAAGCCATTTCACAAGCTGCAGGTAGGAATGTGATCAGGTACAAGCTTTCTGGAAAGAAACAGCAATATCTGGATCTAAAGCCCTTTAGTGGCGTGTTGGCTCACAAGAACCAATTGTTAAATTTTCAGGAATTTTTTTAAGCCAGGTATTAAATCATTGGTAGCTTGGAATCAGCTATGGTGGGAGTATTTATGACACAGAAATTGGCAAATGCTACAAATCAGGTGGGGTTTTTTATTTTTTTTTTTTCCTGCAAGCCTGTTGTTAAACATTTGCCAGCACACACTGCTTTAAAATGTTCAAATCCTCAACCTCAACAACTCTACTCTAAATATTCAGAGGAGCATACAAATATTTAAATATAAGAAAGTTTTTTGGCAAAAAGAAAGTTAAGAATAACCCAAATATTCAAAAGGAAGCAGGATAAACAAAATTCTATGCAGCCATTAAAATCGTATTTTTAAATCTATTTGATAACATAAAAAAAATTAGCATATAACAAGGGGAAATCAGAACATAAAACTCCATACATAGTATAAGAGGAATTTTTGTGGCGAAATAGTATGTATATAGAAACAGAATTTTTTAAAAAAAACCTGAATGGCATGTCTTGTCTGTGAATGGTGGGATAAAAGTTGACTTTAATTTCCTTCTTTATATCTTCATATATTTTCCAAATATTCTATGATAAACATGTATTGGATTTATAATCAGGGAAAAAATACTACATATCAAGACAATAATAAGGTCAGAAAGAAACTAGAAAATATAGGCCAAAAGTCAGCCATCATTTTCTGCTCACCATAACATCTGCTGTGCCAAATTGACACCTATCCATCACCTAGACCACGCATTTTCTGTATCCCGGGCATAATAGGATAGTGACTCTGAATTGTGTTGGTTCTGTGTAGTTTCAGTTCTCTGAGCTCTTAAGGATGTGGCCGGTTTTCAGAACATTGCATAGAATTGCACTCCCGACCTGAAACCCATAAAAGCAGTGAATTAAGCACCTAATTAACCACTTACAAGTTCAGTCTCCATTTAACATCCCTCTCCAGGCCTCGCTCTGAGGGACAAGCCTCGCGTTTCCATGTGGAGGGACTTTAACTGGAATAACACTCGGGCCACACCTCCCACTCACGCCTCTCCACGGCAGGTGTGACTCATCTGACCTGAGAGTTAGGGAGAGGCTTCTTCAGAGCCAGCCCATCTACAGGACACATGCATTCTAGTCCGCTTCCTGCTGAGGGGTCGCCCCACTCCTGCATCGTGGGGGATGCTTGCGGTTGACCAGCTGTAGCGGTGACTGAAGATAGGTGCTGATTCCACCGGTGAATAGGCAAACCACGCCTGGCCAATTTTCTCCAATTACCTTTCTTAGTAATCTAGGCAATCTGATTTCTCCCTCTTCAGTATCTACTACCAATTTATCCCAAGTTTGGAAGAAGATAGATACATTGATGATTAGCCTCCCGTAAACCCCAACACTATCCATCAGTGTCTTTGTAAAGTTGAAAGTGCTGAAGACAAGGGCCACATCTTACATTCCCATTTTTGTATCCGTGACGCTTAGTGTGGACATTCATGCACATAAACGTGCGCCATAGAAGATTAGGGATGTGGAAAGGAGGAAGTTGGTCAAAGGAAAAGATTCAGAGTTCAGAGTGGAACCCTTTTACCTGTTACCTCTAATCTTATTTCCTACTGAATTCAGTGAGAGCGGGACCCTTCTCTCAGGCAGATCTTGGCCCATTATCCCCATCCTTGGTTTAATGGATGGCACAGCATTTGTGGCTTAAATAATTCATCGTGATCGATGGGAACTAACACAAGGTGAAATGGGGTCTCATCTGAGAAAATCCTTGGTAATGACAGGCAGGGGAGAGATATAGCCATCAGTTCTTAATTACATTCTGTCTTCTCTTGGCTGTCTCCTGCTTTCTCCTTCTCTCCCTCCTTTAACACATATTTTAAATTAAGTAAATATTTAAACCAGGAGAGATCTCCTAGTACTCAGTGTACCTTTGTGTTGTCTTGGCTTGTGCCCCCTGACTCACTCACTCCTGAAAATCACAACCCCATTTCTTCCTTCTCATCAACTGGTACCAATTAGACACCTTCTAGGCAGAGAAATAATTTGCTTAACTGCATAAGAAAATGGCCACTTCAAGCCCTTTAAGAATTTTGGTTCTCAATTACCCAGCCTTACTTCTCCTGCGAAGTGATAATTAGAGTCTAGATGATAACTGGATTACCAAGGACATCTCTCCTGACAGTCGTTTAACACCTAATCAAGTGTTAAGGTCGTAAATTATGCATTTCTCAACAGCATTCAGACCTATTTGAAAACAATTTGAAACAGTTCAAGAGTTCCTAGATGGTCTTCAGTTTTACAGGGCTGTGAAGCGTCCTGCTTAAAGGAATTACCCGCTTAGAAGAATTACCCGGTTAAAGGAATTACCCACTTAAAGGACTCAAAGTGTAAGGCACTCTCAGTTCTTTAATCAGCCAGAGATCATTATTTTTTAAACTGACAATTGAGTGCCCTCCCACTACGTAAGAGAAATTGAAGTGTTTCCCACAGTGTCAATGCCCCTCCCCAGAGAGCTCAGATAAAAAGATTCTAGACAGAATTTCAAAGGAGGCAAAAAAAAGCCTTATAACTTTGGGGTTTTTTTATGACTTGTTCAAAACCAGATACTAAAATTAAAAGTTCAATAGTGAAGGCTAGAGATTGTGTTTCTCATTTCTGGTTCAGGGGGGAAAAAGTATTCTCAGTGGGTGTGGGAGGAGGTGTGGGGAAAGGTTGAACAAGAGGCTGCCCTGCCCTGCCCTGCCCACCTGGGAAGGAAACCAAGCTTCTGTTTGGTGGTGGGCTCTTCTGATGACACGGGCCCTGTTAGAACAGTTCAACCTCCACTTTCACCACCGTTAACCCCAAGCCTGCAACTCCACCAGTGACGTAGGCAAAAGTCCACGTCTCAAAAAGCAGCAATCAACATAGTCTTAGGTTTTGCAATAAAATTTTCCCCATCAATTGGTCTATCAGTCCCTCTGCCTTCCTTTTCATGCCTCCTGGGCAGGACTGCAGGTGTCTGTAAAGGCACTGGGCACCACACACATTTATGACAGCACATCTCCTACTCCTCTTTAATAACAGCCATGCTTCTTTCCGGCCCTAACTGAGAATCTGTTTACATGCTCAGTCTCTTCCTCTTGGAAGGAGAAATGGTATAATTGGAAGCATAGATTACACCATGTAATTGTACCAAGATAGGGATCCATCTTCAGTCCAGCCCAACTCAATTAGAATATTTTTACTGCTTAATTTGATCTGAAGAGCCTCAGGGGGGAAAAAAAATCTGTCTTACTGGAGGAACAGGCAAAGTCTAACACATACGGTTTCTTTCCTCTCTCTCCCTACTTGCACCTCAGTAATGTCCCACGTATTGAAAAGATAAGAACCAGAAATCCAAAATGAGGACAGCCCTTTTCCATCCCTTCTGCTACATTTTTAGACTTCACTTATTAGAACAACCTGACTTGTTTGTATGGCAAATATGTTGAGTCCCTCCAAAATAAATATCCTTTCTTTTAGCATACTACTTAGAAAGGAAAAAGATAGAGGTAAAACAGAATTGGTATAAGATGTGTGAAAGATCATTTACCTGGGCCAGTGTAGAAAGCCTCCTGCCTGATCTCTTTGCCTAGCTTTCTAGATCAAAATATCCCATCATCATCACGCTCCTGATTAAGAACTTATGGTGGTTGCCCATGACTAGCTGAATGAAATCCAAGCACCACTCAGAGACCTTCACAATTGGACTCCTACCCTCTCTGTCATTTTTCCTCAAGTAAACACAATGCTCCCATTATTCCTCCTATTCTGCAAACAGATATGCACATTCCTGTCACTCTGTCTTTGCTCCTACTCTTCCCTCTGCCTCTAATCTCCTTTCCCCACTCCTTGCAAAATCCTATTCATCCCTCAAGAGCTAACTCAAATGCCACCTCCTCTACAGACCTTACTTCTGCAGCTGACGTGAAATGAATTGTCTAGCACCTGGTTCACCTGTCACTTTACAATTCCTCTAGTCTACTTTTATTATAGTTTTTTTGTGTGTTTCCCTTGAAGGATTATCATTTTTCTGAGAGCAGTGACTATGTCTTCTAATTTATGTATACCAGTATCTCTAGCACCTTGCTGGAATAAATGTGTATTTTCTAGAAAGATGTTCTAGAAAGGAACCGGGTTTTCTGTCTTTTATTTTAAAGGAGTTTATAAAAAAAAATTTTTTTTAATTTACAGATGCATTTTTATTTTGTTCAGACTCAAATTTTGACCATTGGCCCTCGTGGAAAAGCCACTATGCTAAAATTCAGAGAAATTCAAAACTTAGTCTTATAATCAATATTCTTCTTTCTTTAGTCTTTCATACAGAGTTGTGTGTGTTTAGATATGATTTTGCTTGCAGTCATGTTTGGCGGGGGTATCTTGCTCTTTGTAAATCATCAGTTTGTATCACATAAACAAAATATTGACAGATGGGCCGGCCCGGTGGCGCACTGGATAGTGAGCCGCTTGGGAGGCGCGGTGGCGCTCCCGTCCGAGGGTTCGGATCCCACATACAGACCTGTTCCCGCTCACTGGCTGAGCGAGGCGCGGGAGCAACACCGAGGCTTGCGATCCCGTTGCCGGACACGAAAAAAGACAAAAAGACAAAAAAACAAAAAAGTATTGACAGAATATTGACAGAAATAAATCACTTGCAAGGCAGGCTCAGGTGATAATCTCCTGAATTTTGAGAGAATTTCTTTTATTAGTATGTAAAAAACTATATGATAAATCATGATCATTAAAGTAGGGGTGATTAACATATAAAATTGTTTGACTCAGACAAAAGCACAGTCCCAGATGATGTACAAACTAGGTATATACAGAGTCAGGTCAACAAATATATCACTGTAGTGCTCTGGCTAATGTCAGAATCCTGCCAACATCACCAATTGTGGAGCTCTTTTACCTGCCTGTAATCCTGCACTGACTGGGCCAATTGTCAAGCCAGGGCTGGGTCTGTAGCTCACAGACCCCTCAAGCCCATTCCCGACTGGATCACAGACCCTTCACACACCAGGATGGGTCCCCAGAACCCTCACACACCAGGCTGGGTCACCAGACCACTTACACACAGGTCTATGAGCTAGGTAACCAGCAAACAGGTCCTTGGAAGCCATGGATTGGAAAGCATGGCTGCACATATGGCAGCCACCCAAGGCAGTAAACTCCAGCCAAGGTGGCGTCATGATACAGGTGCATTAACTCCACCCACACACAACCTGCCCACAAAAAACGCTGCACCACCCCCAGCCTGCCCCAAGGCAAGGGGGCCTGATTAAATTATTCTATTTTCCCAACAATCCACCCCTTCAGGGCCCCTCACTGTACAATCTACACATTCAGAAATTTCCACAATGTTCCCTTAGTGAGGATAAATTACCCTTACATTCACACATATTACAGATTCCATCCCAGTCCCAAAAGTCTTAGCTTGTTGCAGCACCATCTCAAAAGTCCAAAGTCCAAAGTCTCATCTGAGACAAAAAGCAAAAGTCCTTCCAGTCATGAACCTGTAAAGAGTCAAAAACAAGCTTATCTACTTCCCAGATACAGTGGGACAGACATTGGGTACACATTCCCATTCTAGAAGGGAGGAATAGAAAGGTAAAAACAGTTCCCAAACAAATCCAAAACCCAAACAGGGCCAACGTTAAGCACACTGAGGCCCCTGGACCCCTAAAGCATTGGGCAACCTCACTCCTACAGCTCTGGCAAGTGCAGCCCATTGAGCTGCCCTGGTGCCTGAGGCTTTTCCAAGCCACTGTTGCATGTTGTCAGCAGTCCCATGGTTCTAGGCTCCTGGTGGCAGTCCCGCCATCCTGGCTCCACTAGACATTTCCTCAGTGGGGGTTCTCTGTGGGGGCTCTGACCCCACTTTTCTGCTCCACATTGCTCCATAGAGGAACTCCACAGTGGCTACACCCCTGCAGCAGGTCTCTGCCTGAGTCCCCCAGCTTTCCCATACATCTTTCGAAATCTAGGCTGAGGCTGCCACGCCTCCACTGCTCTCACATACTTCTGGCCTCCAAGCTTAACACAATGTGAATGCCACCAAGGTTTTTGGCTTTTGCTCTTGAGAGTGCTGAGGCAGGATTGCTCCAGCCAGAGCAGCTGAGATGCAGGGAGCAGTTTGCTGAAGACAGCTGCACCCCAGGTCTGTCCTCCAGGACAACTCAGTTCTCCTAGGATGGGAGGAGTGCTCTCCCAAACTTCTCAAACGCCCTCAGGACCTGTGATGGGTTTGGCACCCATCCAGCCTTCTCAAATGCCTTTAGTGCTTTTTCCCCATTGTCCTGGTTTTTAGCATCTGGCTGCCTCACGGCCAAGATAATGTCTTTAACAAACAGTTTATTTGCTTCACCCTTGCATTTTTCTCCGGCTCTCTGCTTCTCTACCACATGGCCTGGCTGCAAATTTTCCAAATCTTTATGCTCTGCTTCCCTTTTACATTTGGGCTTTTGAATTACTTCAATCAGCTCAGCTTACACTGGCTATTCACTCAGTTTCTGGGAATTCTGCAGCATTTGCCCACAGTTCAAACAGCTGCATTCACCCACATTCGCCCAGTCCATCGAGGAGTGGCTACCTCGCCCTTGTGCATATCTGTGGCTCTTTTGTAACTGCTGCCACAAAGACAGGCACGTAGTAATGGAGACTAAGTTTTCCACCTTTTCACCAGCTGAAAACATACTTGAAATTCTGCATGGGCACCCGTCCTTGGGTCATCTGCCCATCTGCATGTGGCACTCTTTTCTCAGGTTTATACAGCACCCTTCAAGCCATTTGCCTTCAGACAAACACAACATGCATTTACTATGTTGTCTCTAAAGCACATTACACCATCCACCCCTAGATCTCATAGGTGCAGCAACCAGGGGCTCTCCCTGTTTCTGCTACTTTACTGTCTCAATTTCTCATGCACAACAGGTCATGCCTGGAGATGCACGGTTTCCCTCAACTCACAACTGGGTTGGTCATCTTCCCTGGTGTGAGAAGCAGGAGTGACCAGTCGCTGCATGTTGTCCTCCAGGACATTTATCCATGCTTCCAACAACTCTGCTTTACTGCTGCAAATCTTGATCAGTTTGCAACATAGTGATCAGCAGCCAGGCTCTGGTCAGCAGAAAAGTGGCCACTGGGCACCACATGCTCAAGGACAGCCACATTTCCTCCCCTTCCCAAGGGGCTTTCTGTTGTAATGCCTGATCTATGCTGCCTCGCAGTACAGTTTGCAGCAACCAGATCCCAGTCAACAGGAAAGTAGCCATAGGGCAGAGCATATTCAAAAGTAGCCACATTTCCTTCTTCTTCCAAGGGCTTTCATCTCCTGTAACTGCCCAGAATCTTGTTGTAGACTATGCCAATTGTGGCGCTCCAGCTAATGTCAGAATCCTGCCAATGTCGCCAGTTGTGGAGCTCTTTTACCTGCCCATAATCCTGCACTGACTAGACCAATTGTCGAGCTGGAGCTGGGTCTGGAGCTCACAGACCCCTCAAGCCCATTCCAGACTGGGCCACAGACCCTTCACATGCCAGGCTGGGTCCCCAGACCCCTCACACACTAGGGTGGGTCACCAGACCCCTTACACGCAGGTCTATGAGCTAAGTAACCAGCAAACAGGTCCTTGGAAGCTGTAAGTTGGAAAGCATGGTCACATGCCCAGTGGCTGCCTGAGGCACTAAACTCTAGCCAAGCTGGTGGCACTGCACAGGCGCACTAACTCCACCCACACACAACCTGTCCACAAAGAATGCTGCACCCCCCCAAACCTGCCCCAAAGTGAGGGGGCCTCATTAAATTATTCTATTTTCCCAACAATCACTCAGGTGGGTAATGTTTCTGTGGGAAGTCTTCACTCTTGTACACTCTCTAGTTAGGGATAAAGGACAGAGGCAGAAACTCATTCTTAAAGGGTGCAGAATTCCCCCCATGTGCGTGTGTGATCTAAATGCAGTTTCCACACCTCCTCCAGTTCCTGCACATTTGGGGGTAGGTTTTGCACTCAAGCTTAGGACGCTTTCCAGCTGCAGCCTTTGGTCATCCCCCATGAGTGGTCAGTGATCTAGTTTACAGATGTCCCTGTGGACGGGCAAACCAAGCTGATAACCTCCCCACTCACCAACTTCCATGGTCTTCAGTCCCCCTGGCTCGAAGATTCTGAGGCATCTCTGAAGTCTCTTTCTTTCTCTCTATGTCCTAAAAGCTATCATGTTGGGTAATAATACAGAAATATCATGAGACATTATTAACAGTGTGAGGGAGGGTTTGTGAATGCTGAGAGATAGAAACATGAGGCGGAAGCAGCTTCGGTCTCATGGAAGAAGGGAAAATGAGAAAATCTGGTGCTGAGTGCAAAGCAAGATATTTCCCTAACCTTTGTGGTTATCACAAGAGGATCATCACTGTATATCACAATCATATTTCCCCAAGACTGAAACCCCAGTGGCCACTTTGACATCTAATAATCCTGTCCTGAAGGTTCACTCTTTTTTGCCCTCCAGATAGAAAGCCCTGGGTGACCTCGTGGGGCGGGGGCTTGTGACAGAGGAGGACAGTTGCCTTACAAAACAGAAGAAGGGAGAATAGGACCTTTCACAGTGTCTGTCCCATGGATGATCTGCAATATTTGAGGTGGTAGAGGGATACCATTAAATAAGATTAAATTTCACAGTGAGAAAGTTATTTCTGTAAGGCTCAATTATCTTTAGAGCCTTACAATGAGTCAAAGCTAAGTGTCAGGTTAGTGCTACCAGGTCTTTGACACCTCTTAACATTCACAGGTTTTCCTTTTTAACAAGGAGAGAGCAGACCTCTGACCCACAGCCTTGGCTAGGCTACTGTATGCAACTAGATTTGTAATACCATTGTTTTGTGTTTGATGTATTTAATTTTACAGTCATTTCCTATTTGTGCCAAGTCATACTGACTTTATATTCATTATATTCCTATGACTTTCTTTTTAAAATATATCAACAGAAAAAATGAGTCAGTTTAAAGTAAAATAAAGTAAGTAATAGTGCAGGCTTATGTAATTGTAGTAAAACTCAGAAAGGATGACTGAAGTTTGAGAAACACCAGTACAATCATCAGAATATGGGATGATGAAACTAGAGGACCTGGGATAAAAAACCCAGTCTCTACTCCTTTGCCAGTCCTGTGACCCAGAGCAAATGACATAACCTCTCTGAGACTCAACTTTCTCATCTGTGAAATGGGAGTAAAGATCACACTGCTGCATTGCAGCAGTATTGTGGTTGGCCCAGGGGAGCCAAGTGTACAGGATGAGGGTGAGTAAACCAGTGGACTAATTTCATTACAATGAGAAGGCATGGCCAGTGCAGGCCAATTAATTATTTGTCTACTACAGTATTTGTACTCTATACCGTGTATGGTATTTGTTCGCATTTGCCTCCTCCCGGGGACTACAAACTTTTTGATGGCAGTAACCATGCCTTATGGATCACTGCATATCTTCTGCCTCTTGGGACACCATTTCTCTGCACTGCAGGCTTTATGGATATTTTTAAATTGAGTTGAATTGACTGATTGAATGGGATGGTCTATTTGTCTTCACAATCGCACAAAGATCTTGAGGTCAAATATTATCTACTATTTGCAGTTTCTCAGTAAAAGCTCTCTGATTGATAGCACATGCATCCCTTGTCTGGACTACTGAGACCCTCTTCTAACCAGTCTCTTGCCTCTACTAGTGCCCCTGCCCCATCCACTCTCCACATGGCAACTGAAGTGACGTTTCTAAAACACAAGACTGACAATGCTGCTCTCCCATTAAAAACCTACCTGGGGACAGGTTAAAACTCCTCAGCACAATACACAGCCCTTTATCATCTATCCCCTACTTACAGCTTTAGTTCTGTCTTCAGCATGCCCCTCTCCTCCAGCTAAACTGAACATTTCAGGTGCTCAAAAGAG
Source organism: Galeopterus variegatus (assembly GCF_000696425.1). Lineage (NCBI taxonomy): Eukaryota > Metazoa > Chordata > Mammalia > Dermoptera > Cynocephalidae > Galeopterus > Galeopterus variegatus. The sequence continues at coordinate 124,418 of NW_007729439.1, read as the reverse complement.
GTGTGTGGTCTCTCAACTCAGGGTCATTGAACCCGCTGTTTCTTTTGCTGAATTGCTCTTTCCTCTCCCTTCTTCCTACCTGGCTAGGTTCCACTCGTCCCTCTAGGTGTCACCTCCTACAGAAAACCTTTCTGTCTTCTCCTGCACCAGGCTGGACAACCCTTATAGGACAGTGAGGGCCTGTCAGAAACACGTGTTTCCCTTGGGACTTTCAATTCAGGCATCATGTTTGAATCTACTATTTGTAGTCTCTGCCTGCCACATCTCAGGCACCTGGCAGGTCCCTGGGCACTAACAGCCATGAGGCCTCTTGTTATTGTTCAGTTTCTGCTGCTGTGGAGTTTGTGTCTCACTGAGGTGATTCTCTCAAAGAAAAATTTGCACAGTTTGTAGAATGTCTGACCTTGCCAAACTTACCTCCAACTTTGATACAAAAAAACAGCTTTCCTGTGAAAAAAAGAGTCAGAAACATAATTTTATGCATAGGTTGTGTTTCCATAGCCGAGTAAAGATCCTGACATAACGTAAGTGGGCAAGGAAATTGTGGAAAGAAAGGAGAGAGAAAGAACGGATGGTAGCGTGGTAAAGAGAAAGAAAAGGAGGACAGAGAAGCTAGAAGAGACCAAACGTTATCCTAGTTGCTGTTTATCTTCAGTAGCCCTGCTAGGTCTCACCCTCACCAACCCCTCCTTCTGCCAAGCTCCATTTTGCTATTCTCATGTAACCACACACAACATGGCCACGCTGGGCAGCCCCATTCAGCCCATGCTCCATGCAGAGTCCAGACACACACGAGCCTGGAACATCCCCCTCTTCTCACTGGCTTCTTTTATAACCTGGGGTGAGGCATTGGGGTGCACACTGGGCCAGCTCAGTGTCTCCAACTCCATGTGTACAATCAGGCTAAACGTCTTAAAAACCTGAGATAATTGAAGGATTGCTTTAGGAGAGAAATCCCAACCAGACAGGCCATAGGCCAACAACATTGGAAAATGTTGGAAGTAGTTACCAATATTTCAAATTCAAGAAATTTTCCACAAAAATTAGAATTTTCAGCTTCTTTTCAAAATTGGAAAGTCTGAAATCATGGGGCTAGCTTTGGTTGGATCTGAGTAGAGCCGCCTCCTTCAACAGGGGCATATTTCTCCCCCTATGGACAGTCCCTGACTTACAGTGGTCCCAGTTGGAATTTTTCGACTTTACGATGGTGCAGTAGGCATTCAGTAGAAGCTGTACTTAGAGTACCCATATAACTGTTCTGTTTTTCACTTTCAATACAGCATTCAGTAAATTACAAGAGGAAGTCAACACTTTTTATTATAAAATAGGCTTGTGTTAGAGGATTTTGCCCAAATGTAGGCTAATGTGTTTTGAGCACGTGTAAGGTAGGCTAGGCTGAGCTACGCTGTTTGGTAGGTTAGGTGTATTAAATGCATTTTCAACATCTGATGGGTTTATCAGGCCTAACACCATTGTAAGTCAAGGAGGAGCTGTAGTTTACCACAGTCCCCAACCCTCCTTACCATGCTCCAATACTGAAGCCAAGCACAGGTTGCCATTTCTCATCTTTATCCCATTTTACGTGAACTGTGTTTATCTTACACTTGTCTATTTTCATTTATTAGCATTCCCTCCCAGCCCCCAGGGGTGTGTACTCTGCAGACCAGACATTTCCACCACACATGCAGAACAGACGCCCTCCCATACGGTGTTCATCACCTTACCTTAAAACAGGAGCCTGTGCTGTCATTTCCTGCTGATAGTTCATGCCCAAAGAGAAAGAGGGAAGGAAAGCTCTTCTTTAACTAACCCTGATTCTCCCAACATGGCTTTCTGCTTGTTTTTCCTGGCTACAGGCATTAGTGTTTGCTGTCATTATTACTACCTGCTCTCATTACCTCTCAGCTTCTTTACCTCCGGACACAGTATTTGCCCTCAAGGTAAACCTGTTGCCC
>NW_007729439.1:121126-122044 GCF_000696425.1 Galeopterus variegatus | reverse complement strand
GAGCCCTCTCAGAAGTCTTGCCAACCACAGGCAGGTGCCACCTTAGAGCCTCACCTGGCCTAGCGTGGTAACTCAGGCCGGACGCACCTGGCTGGAGGACTTTGGTTCTGCCTGCTGAGTCCTGGGCTTTTGCCAGAGCAGAAACCTGCCCTGTAACATCGCAACTCCCTTACTCAGAGGCTGGGGTTCTAGCAAGGGCTGGGGGTGAGCAGGAGGCCTTTCCCAGGCAGCACAGTCTCTACACCACTAGATTGTCAATGCTGCAGCAGTCCTCAAGCCAGGCAAAGCCTTGATGTGCCAGATTCTCTCTCTCTCTCTCTCTGTCTCTCACTCACCTCTCCCCCCTCTTGTGAGAGTGAGACTTCAGAAGAGAGGGACGTACAGTATAGATTGGGGTGAGAAATTGGGTTCCCATCACAACTGTTTATACCTGTATGAACCTCAAACAATGATTTTTCCAATTCTGGTTTCTCATCTGTAAAATGTGAATAAGTCCCAACTTCATGATAATATTATGAGATTTATATGTAAATAAATTTGAAATTACTCATATAAATACACAGGTAAATACCTATTTGTAAGTGTCTGGTGTATAGTAAACTCTCTATTAACAGACAGGGCCCCAGCCCCTGTTCAGGCTTACAGCACCACCCAGAAGTTAACTGCTTTAGCCACAGAGTAAGCAGGCCAGACCCCCCCAGCAAGCAGTGGTGAATGCAAACATTTCACCAAGAGAACAATTCCCACCGAATGGCATGCTGCCCCCTACTTGAATTCCTGTCTCCACCCCCAACCAAATGTCTTCCAAGGAAGCGTGAGTCTTTTCCTCTTTTTGATTCTCAACCTGTTCTTCTGTGATGAGTCAAGTTTGCTCCCAACAAAGGGGTTGGGGTGTGGAGCATGAACACTGCTTCTAAA
>NW_007729439.1:116771-120169 GCF_000696425.1 Galeopterus variegatus | reverse complement strand
GATACTCAATTAAAATGGAACTATTAACATTGGTTTTCAGGATTGTAAAAGAAGGAAAAAATGTATGAAATGTGGCATAAATTTGCACAAATTTATGTAGCTTCTCCATCCCCAATTAAAAAAAAAAACCTAATTCTGAGCATCCTTTGTAAAACAATACTCCTGAAACAATCTGTTGTTTGGGGAAAGCCAGGCTAAATGGATATGAAAGTAGTCTTGACTTACAGATGTTTGGAGAATTGGCACTCTAAACCTGTTCTGACACATCAGAGATGGGGGGCAGTCAGGAGTTCCTGGTAGCTCTTTATGGCTGTATGGATAGAAACCTGAAATTCAGTGGAAGTCCAAGTCAGGTCCTGATTGGAGAGAATTCTATCCCTCTGTCAGCCACAGCAAAGCCTTACAATCTGAGAGATCTTAAAAGTAGTGGGATCTTAAAGCCCAGCTGCTAAATAAGATGCAGACCCAGGAAAGGCATGTTGAAACTGTATTACAGAATGTTTCTACTCTTTAAATATAGCAGGGTGATAGGAGGTCTTTTGGGGACTGAGGAAATGGAGCACTCTGATATCCCAGATGTTACTTCAGATTCCTTTCTGGTCACGGCATTATCAAATTTCCAAACCATGTAGATGCCTTGGACCAAAGGTCTCTGGATGGTTTGGGGAACATGCAGTTACAAATCTGAGGCAGCAGTTTAGTGGCTTATGTGGTCATCTGCCTCAACCCAAACTTGTACATGAACTGGCAGAAAAGAGAGCAGGGCAGAAGCAAAATAAAGTTGAGAACTAAATAACATCACATATATAAAGAATGTATCACAATGCCTAGCATGTTCAAGGTACCCAGTATGAGTGATCCATTGTTTTCAGTGGAGTTGGAGTTGGGATTGGAGTTGGAGTCGGGGCTGCGGTTGGGATTGGAGTTGGAGTTGTCTCTGGTGTTGGTATAAATGAAATATTTGGAATCCTTTCAGTGTCTCTCAAATCACAATCGTGTGTCAGATGCCAAGCCACTGATGTATAAAATAGACCTGACACTAATGCTCCAACCAGATTATTAATTTCTTTAGGGGTAAGGCCTATACCCTAAAGTCCTTTATCACTACAACTAACTCTGTGCTGTACACATAAAAAGTGTTTGGTGAATACCTAACTTCCCTAATTTGTTAGCAGTGTAACCAAGCCTCAAAGTCTTCTTAGGTGATATTGTCAATCAGAGACAAAGCAGAAGAGTCTTGGGAGCCAACAGCCCAAGGAGCCTCTGACTCCTTCAACTGCCTGGGCCATTTATTTGATTTTACTCTATAATACAAGAAGCTGCCATTTGTGCAAATGTGCATGTCAGGGATTTCAAGTGAAATCTGAAATAACTAATAGGGCTGCCATCTAGAAAACTTTCATTGTTAATATCCTTCAGTATTAAACTCTCACTCGTTGCTGCATCTAAAGAGAATGCACAATGGAGACATTTCCCAAAAGCTGGTGGAGACATTGTAGAGAATTTTTCCCACTTATTAGATCAAAAACATAAAGACCTAACTCTGGAAATATTAGCTATCTACAGGCCAGTTCCAATTTGTCCAATGTGTGTCTAAGTGTGAGCACTTGGATGACATGTTGGCAACTTCTCCAGGCTGAAAATACTCAAACAGTGTTGATTTCACCTTCTCCCTAACGTTGACAATCACCCCAGAGCAAGAAAAAACTTTAGCAAATGTCATTCAAAAAAGAAAAAAGAAAGAACAAATTTATAGTGCCAATAAGCATGGGAAAATGAGAGAGGGGATCATGAAATTTTGGAAGAAGAGATGCTTAATGGGTATTTCCTGGTTTTAAGGTGTTGTTTATGCCATCCAATTGAGCCATCCAGGGGTACCCACAAGATGTGCCCTGAGACTTGGTGATAATTGCAGGGTGGCTAGAGGCCAGAACCTCAACCTCAGGTTAAGAGCCAAAATTATATAGCCAAGCACCTATTAATCAGGATTAACCTCCAAGGATGCCAACTCTGGAATCTTCCTCACAAATAAGCATCTTCATGTACACTTTTAAAAGAAAACAAAACACTCATTTTCTCAGATTGAGTCATCTGGCCTGGTAGCTCCGGAAAAGATGTTCTAGCCCAATGATGAAAATAAACCAGTCAACACCCCAAACAATTAGGGTGGGCCTAATGAGACTCCAAGCCAGCCTCAAGGGCCTGTTCCTGCAACCTGCCTTTCCTTTCTATGTGTTTCATTTCTCTGGAAAATCTCTGTTTATGGCCAGATGGGACCCTATCTCCATAGGCAAATAGAAAACTGAGGCTATTTGACACATATTTAGTCCAAGGAGACACTTTTATTTCAATTATCTGCTTACTTACAGAAAATTTTTTTTTAATTTTAGACTCTACTAGTCTTAGGAATAAATTTTGTCTTATATACCTCAAAATGTACTTTTATCCAACTCCATTTTCTCCTTTTCCTATTTGCAGAGGGGCTGAGGGTTGGTCTGAAGCCAGGGAATGAAACAAACCTTCCCTTGAGGCAAAGTTTAAGAGATTGTAGGAACCCTGAGCTCCCATATATCAAGAATAAGTTTGGAGGGGCTGGCTGGATAGCTAGGTTGATTAGAGCGTGGGGCAATAATACCAAGTTCAAGGGTTCGGATCCTCTTACCAGCCAGTTGCCAAAACAAAGCAAAAATAAACAGATTGGTAAAAAAAAAATAAAAAATAAAATAAGAACAAGTTTGAAGGAACACAAAACCCAGGAGATGGGTCCATGTTACTAGGAAACGCCTGGAATATTTTCTTTGTCTTGTAGTTTACATGTATGGCCCATTAGGGTGTGCTGGGTGGATGAAAGTCCAGGCAGCAGATAGTTTTCACAGCTTTGAAAGTCCTAAATATTTGGGGGATTTTAATTTCAGTTTTCCTAATGGATGCTTAGTTAAGGTGAATCTTTTGGAGGTAAAAATCCCCTCAAAAGGAAAATGATAGACCTTTGAATGGTAGTTGACAGCCTGTGGGTCAATACTTTGGGGAAACTCTCTGAGCTTCAGGCTGTTCATACACAAAGAAGCTTTGTTTGTTATCATGTAAAAGAAGCACAATGAATAACTTTGCAAACATAGAAATTGGAGAGTTTACGATAAACTACACTTTGTTTCAAAGTATTTAGATCATTGCATTATTTGAGGGAAAGAACTCATCTATGATCATAAAGACAAAAGAATCTTAGGGGTACTTCAAAAGGTTTGTGGAAAAATAGCATTAAAAGATAACACAAATCTTCCCATGAACTTTTTGGGGTACCCTCATAGAATGTGCATATAGCATACAATGTAAAATATGCCCTCTAATCACAGGGGGATGTGTGTAAATACAAAAATAAATAAGAATTTGCTTGATTG
>NW_007729439.1:103264-115902 GCF_000696425.1 Galeopterus variegatus | reverse complement strand
TTAATAAGGAAACACTGTGATTACCAATCAGAAAAGACTCCAGAGTGCTGCTTGTAAAGTGCACCATTATAAAGATTTATATTTGTATCTGGGGAATAAGATGGAACATTGATATTTTAGGGAGCTCAGTTCAAAAATCTCTTTATTCAATGAAAGCCTGGGAGAGTGAAATATCTTTTTTCCTGTGGCAGAAGTGTGCATATTGTGGTTAGTTATGATCTACATGGTAGGAAGAAATAGACTTGGTCCCCAAATATTCACCAACACTTGAAAATGGATTACAAGCTAGCTGTATTAGTCCTTTTCTTTGGCTTATAACAGAATACAAAGAACTGGGTACTTTGTAAGAAAATGAAATTTATTGCGTACAGTTTCAGAGTCTGGGAAGTCCAAAGTCCGGGGAACGCATCTGGTGAGAGTCTTGGTGGCGGCGACTGACCCAGGGGTCTCACATTGCAGAATGGCAGAGCAAGAGAGATTCTTCATGTGCTCTCCTTTTAAAGCCCTCTGAAACATACCTCTGACCACCATTTATTAATCCATTCACTATAGTACAGTCTTACAATCTAATCACCTCTTCAAGGCCCCACCTTTCAATTACCATAATAGGACTTCCCACCTTCTTAACACTGCCTCAGTGGGAACCAAGCCTCCAACAAATTAAACTTTTGGTGGGACACATTTCAATCCATAATAGTAGCTATGTAACTTTTCAGCAAAATTGTCTATGACTGCTGAAGGTGAACTGGGTTGCGGGATTATTTGTTCAGTGCCAAGTCATGCATTGGTTATCCCATTCTGTGTCAAGAGTGTATAGTGTGCTAGTCCCACCCAGAGGCCCCCCCGCCCACCAGTGCCAATCTATCTTTCACTCTCTGAGAGTAAGTGTTTTCAGCCATCTACAAACATCTAATAAATGCTTATGAGGAAAGACCTTATATTATTCCAAGGTGCTTCTACTATCACCTAATAAGTTGGTATTTTGAGAGTAAATGCCTAGAGACAACACATTTTCTAGTTTACAGCTGTGGCCGACGTTCATTTTCCAAGTTTCCCAAGCAATACCTATGCAGAGTTTTATAATCAGTTCCACTACCTCTCAATCCAATATAAAAGCTTAACATAGTAATGCTAACCTACCTTCAACCAGAACCCATCTTCATCTATGCCAGTCATGATACATTTTGCTGCAAGTATCAGTGGTTAAAGTTTTATTTGTCACAAAGTCCAGAAGTAGGGAGACCTGGGCTGGTGTAGCAAATTAAGGAAGGCGTTAGGACTCAGGCTTTCTTCCACCTTATGGCTCCACCATTCTTAACATGCAGCATCCTCCTGCTGATGGCAAGATGACTGCTGCTTGTCCAAGCTCGATAGGTGACCAAGCAGGAACAAAAGGGACAAGGAAAGAGCAAGAGCAAGATCCCTTCTCTGCTCCAGACATTGTATTTTATGTGAGACAGGAAGCTCCCATGAACACCCATAGCTGCAAGGACGTCTGGGAAATCAGTTTTTGCTTGTGTTTTTTTAACTGGACACCACAATACACCAGATAAAATCAGGATTCTGGAAGAAAGAAGAGCAGAATAGATGTTAGGTAAGGAACTAGTAGTGTCAGCCAAAAACTTCATTTTTAAACCTTCAGGAGGAGATTTTTTCCAACTGTCTAAAGCTGTGCTATGCATTACAGTAGCCACTAGCCACACATACCTATTTCAGTTAATTAAAATTAAAGTAAATATTCAGTTCCCCAGTAGCACTAGCCACATTTAAGTGCTCAATAGCCACATGTGGCTAGTGGCTACCATATTGGATAGTGTTGGTCCTGAGCCTTCTTTCTAGGAAATGGATGCCTATGTCTTCAAATCCCACATGTTTTAGTTGAATGCCTTTTTTTTTTTTTTCTTCTTCAATGAAAAAAAAAAAATAGCAAGTCACCATCCTTTATTAAAAATACATTAAGATCATTGCATTGCCCCTTGTCTTAGTTTAGCTTCTTCCAAACACTGAGGCTGACAAAAAACTTGAGTGCAGGTAATTTATATGGGAGTTGCCCCACAACCACCAAAACAAAAACCAAAACAAAAGAAAACACATACAAAAAAACAAGTCAACAAAGAACAAGAGTGAAGGAATGGAGACAGTGAGACTAGGAAAAAGAAAAACCTATAAATATGGGTTATTGAGGTCACTGATGCAGGGAGGGAGGACTCAACTCCACTGGACCTCTGGGAAACATACAAAACACCTCCCAGAATCATCTGTTCAAAGTACAGCAGGCTGGAGCATTTGTGCACTAGCTCCCCGCCCTGTGGGTTAAGGGTTCCCCTGGGGCATTACCTCCCCTACCCTTCCTCTGTCTCTATGGTGCTAGCCGAATGAGCTCCTTGATCTTTGAAGAAATCTGTCAGGCACAGAAGTGGGTGGATGCCTGCACAGAGCTTCAGGGGGACTGTCAGAGTGCACAGCACTATTCTTCAAGCTATGGCAGATATCAGGAATAGGGTCTAGGAGATGCAACGTGGCAGACCAAGATCTTCCGCTACACCCCTTCACCCTCTTTGTCATGACTCATTTTTAAGCTTATTACACTTTGTAAAGGATTTTGGTCCTATTAAATCACAATCACTAAAGGAGCTCATAAGTTCCCCAACAGACGTGCGACTATGTTAGCCGTGATTATTCTTTGTACACCTCTTTCTCCACCATAAATAGGATTAAGAGCTTAAATTATTAGACGGTTAAAAAAAGTGATTATTCTTTGTACACCTCTTTCTCCACCATAAATAGGATTAAGAGCTTAAATTATTAGATGGTTAAAAAAAGAAGAAGAACAGGAGAAGCCACTGAATTGGTGTCCCTTATAAATGCATTTTAGATCAGTATGTTTGGGGAATTAGATGGGATCTTCCTGTAGCAACAACAAATGTCTCTCTCAGATCCAAACATTTGTACTGCTGTGGCTTCAGAGCAGACAGCCAGCACTGGGCTGTGATTTGAAGGATTGCAGGCACGGATCCTCTTCAAAAATGTATCCCACCCATCCATCTGTCTCAGCCCAGAAGTCCACCATTAGATAGCTACACTTTGGTGTTAGGGCTTTGCTCTGTTAAAACCACCTACTCCTAGAGAAGAAGTTATACTCTAAGCCCATGCCTGTCACCATTGAGTGGAACTGGTTTGACATATGGCTTTATAAAATAACAGCTGGGAGAGGGCACTGAAGAGCTAAGTTTATGGTGGGGAACTTGATCATGAAACATGGAAGATGCTGCAGAAGGCACAGAACTGCCTGAGAAAGATGGCTGCCATTTCCACACCGCACCTTCCTCACCTCTACCTATAGACAGGAGCACTGAGAGAGGGCACCAAAGGTGGAGTTTCATTATTTTGCTTTGAGCCATGAATAGCCTTGAGTAAAATTGGTCCATCAGTCATTAAATATTTATTGAGCATCCACTAAGTTCCAGGCCCAGTGCTAAACTCCGGATACACAGAGATCAGCAAAATAGCCATGGTTCAGACCTCAAAGAGCCTACAGTACACATGGGGAAGACTTTCAAAAATCAAGTGAGTAAAAAAGTAAGTTCAAAGTCTAATGAAGTGCCACAAGAGAAAAGAACAGGGTCTTGTATGACCTCCCTTTGAGGAAACGTCACTTAAACAGAGGCCTGAAAGATAAGGTGGAAAGAACAAAGAACATTCCAGGGAAAAGGTAGTTTACCTAAAGATCATATGGATAGAGGAAGAGACCAGGGTATCAGTGGTATGGTGGGCAGGATGACTTTAGAAAGAATGACAATGGCAGGACACACAGGGGAGGACCAGATGTCCATCCCTCATTTCACTATTCTACAACAAAATGCCACCTTCCCAGTCCTTCATTGGTACTTGGTAATTCTTAGGTACCCTCTCTTCTTAACAGTAATAACAGTAACTAATATTGTGTGGGTAAAAAATAATGAAAAAAAAGGAAAAAAAAGAAGTAATATTGTGTGAGTCAATCCCATGTGCCTCACAAAGGGCATTTATCACACTAGCATTTATTTATTAACTATTATTAATATTATTAAATATCAAAATAATATCATTTAAGGGCAATGCTAGAAACTCTGGGTAGATTATCTCGATTAATTCTCAACACAATACTTTACAGCAAGAATCATTTACACCCCCATTTTCCAGATGAGGAAAACAAAGCTGAAATAAGTTACAGGTTGACCTCAAGCTTATTAAATATCAAAATAATATCATTTAAGGGCAATGCTAGAAACTCTGGGTAGATTATCTCAATTAATTCTCAACACAATACTTTACAGCAAGAATCATTTACACCCCCATTTTCCAGATGAGGAAAACAAAGCTGAAATAAGTTACAGGTTGACCCCAAGGCATTTACACCCCCATTTTCCAGATGAGGAAAACAAAGCTGAAATAAGTTACAGGTTGACCCCAAGGTTGTACAGCTAATAACCCAGGCTTATCAGATTCTAAAATCCACGCTCTATACCAAAGACTGGCAAACTACAGCCCAGGGGTCAAATACTGCCTACCACCTCTTTCTGTAAATAAAGTTTCTTAGAAAACAATTATGCCCATTCAGTTATGTATCGTCTATGGCTGCTTTCTCATTAGTATGGCGGAGTTTAGTCGCAGCAAAGACCTTATAGCTCACAAAGTCTAAAATATTTACCATCTGGATATTTTCAGAACAAGTTTGCTGACCCCTTGCTCTGGACAGGACAGGGGCTTTTATGCAGAGATTCTTGGAATCCTCTAGGGATGAATCCCCTGAAATTACAAATTTGTATGTTTACCTGTATATTTTTTCTGAGGAAAGTGTCTATGGCTTTCATCAGATTCTCATAAGAATTTGACTTAAAAAAATGTAAGATCTCAACTGAACCAGAAGATGTTTTAGAACAATGATCTTCTAAGTGTGTGTAGTCCCCATACCAGTAGCAGAGGCATCACCTGGGGACTTGTTAGAAATGCACACTTCTACTAAATTAGAAATTCTAGGGCTGGGGCCACCAAATTGTGTTTAACAAGCCCCCCAAGTGGTTCTGAAGCTCATCAAGTTTGAGAACCTCTACACTACTTAAACTTCAAAAGTCTAAACTCAAAAAACCAAAGTCAAAACATTGACTTTGATCAGAACTCTGGTTGAACCATAATGTATTTCATTTTATGAAGAGTGAGAAAAACAGCTTATTTAGACAGATACTTGAAGTTGTTGTCTTATCTGTTGCCTAAAAATGGCATCTTTTAAAACTGAACGTCTAAGTTCATCCGAGATTTGAAACTGAAGGGCATCTCACATTGGCTCTCTCGCCTTTCAACGCTGGACCCTCGTTTAAGCTGTTCAGACTGATTGCTAATGGCCAACCAGGGTAAACCCTCTGCAGACGCCACGCTGTGAAAAATATACTAGAGACCACCATCTGGCCCATTCTTTTTTAGTGACACAAGTGACAAAATGGTCAAACATAAAAATTCACTGCCTCAGAACTAGAATTTTTCCTCCAACAAACTAGCTCTTGTGCGTCTGCCGGTCCCTGCCACCGTCTAAAAACACGTTTCTGGCCCAGACCTGGGATGGCTCCTCTCACAGCCCCTCAAACCGTTCCATTTGTTCTTCTCGGAGCTGCTTCTTTCTGGCTCTGAAATCATTATTGTTCCTTTAGAGATGACAGTGAGACTGTTGTTGTTTTTAAGATTATGGTTTTATATAAAAATGTAATTATTTGGGAGATCCTCCACATTTTCCATGTTTACTATTTTCTTTTAATTCTTAGGACTGCCTGGTAAAAGTGATGTTCCCCTGTGTGCACTCAGGCCATTTGGGGGAAGCCTGGCCCTTGGTCTGGAGGAACTCATCCGGAGAGATCTGTACCTACAGATGCAAGCAGATTTCATCAGCCGCCCAGTCCAACCATAACTTCACAGCATTGTCTTCCAGCTCTGAGCCCCATGCAGGGTTTTTCATTGTCTACACCGCTCCTGCAGCGATTCCAGAAGTTTCACATAAACCTATCCTACACCTGCATAATTTAATAATTATTATATCAATATTTAATTACCCTCCACCTGCATAATTTAAATCAATTTTTTTGCTTGTTTTCTCCATTTGGAGCTCAGGGTGTATAAAGCAGGTGTGCTGATGTTGAATGTGGCATTTTCTGGACGATTCCCTCTATAGCATTAATGAGACCTCACTGCCTGGAGGCAGAAAGAGAGCACTGTGTGTGGGTAATTAGTGCAGGTAGCCCTGGTCTGGTAAGGACCCTTTCAGTGGTTAAGTGGGACTTGGTCTGTACTTGCCAACAACCAGCTAAAGAAAGTAAAAGGCTCTAACTAATTACTTTCACTCTTCAATAGTTTCCTCCATCTTATGTTCACTCATTCCTTCAGCACTGATTTCTTCAGAAATTCACTAAAACCAGTATTCATGAAGAAACTCCACTGTAGCCAAATTCTCTCTTGTTGGAGGAATAATAATAATAATAGCAAATAGTGCCAGGCACTAAGTGCTTTACATAGAGTAACTCACATGATCCTCAGAACAACCCTGTGAGAATTTGAGTATCATTCCCATTTTATAGATGAGAAAACTAAGTTTAGAGAGGTTAGGTAATTTGCCCAAGGTTACATAACTAGTAAATGGATCTGGGATTTGAACTTGAGCAGTCTAGTTCCAGATTTCATGCTCTTAACCACAGGCTGTGCTGCCTCCAATAAAGACTCCTCTGTCCTTTTCTTAAAAATCTGTTCTTTGGCTATAAGCATTATCTTCCTCCTGAACATGAGAATGAGCTCTCCACTGGGGTTCAATGAACCACCTGCACCAGGAGCTGGGGCGATTATTAAACAGACCTACTGGACCAGAATCTGCATGGTGAGGCCCAAGGAATCTGCACAATTAACAAGCTTCAAGGTCATTTGGTGCCCATCAAAACATTAGAACTACTGATCAATCCCCAATGATCAATTTAGAACCACTGATCAAAACTTGAAACTTTCTGAGTTTTGCCAGTCACCGCCTGGCCCCATATTACCTCTGCAAGTCTTCAGTGGTTACAAATTCTTCTACTGTTTAAAACCTTTCTTTTGGACAAGCTTAAGCCCACAGATTGGAAACACTCATTGTGATAAGATTTGAAGTATACCCCAAAATGCTCCACCCTCACCTTATTAAGCCTCAGCACTCCGAATGTCATGACTCAAGATCTCGGAGCCTTGGGGTCATTATCAGCTGATATCAGGAGTTTATTTAGAATCACAGGCTTTAGAAGTGGAGAGAAGAGAGAGCACCGGGAAAAGGAAGGCAGGAGAAGTGGGGGAAGACAAAAATACATGCGGTTTCCCCCTTCTACGGTTGGCATGCTGGCGAGGGCCCCTGTGCATGTCATCTCAGGCAGGAGCAGCTCTACATTTATGGGAGTCACCAATTCCAGGAAAGAATACCTATGTTTATAACAAGATGCAAAGCAAAAAAGGTGTCCCTTTTTTTCTCTTTTATAAAAATTAGAATGATGCAGCAACAATGATAAACCTGGAGACTATCATGTTAAGTGAAATATACCAGGCACAGAAAGACAAATGCCATATGAGTTCACTTATATGTGAAATCTAAAAAAGCTGATCTCACAGAAGAAGAGAGTACAATGGTGGTTAGCAGAGGATGGGGTGTTTTGGGGGAGGGAAGATGGGGAGATATTGATCGAAGGACATATAATGACAGTTAGATAAGAGGAATAAAAAAAAACTGCCCAGAGTAGGCAAATAGAGATAGAAAGCAAGTAAGTGATTGCCTGCAGTCAGAGATGAGGAGAGAGGACACATCAGGGGTGGGGAGAGAAACGGGGCATGACTACTAATGGTCACAGAGTTTCTTTTTTGGGTGATAAGAATGTTTTAAAATTGATCATGATGATGGTTGTACAACTCTGTGAACATACTAAAAACCACTGGATTGTACACTTTAAATGGGTGAATTGTATGATATGTTAGTTATATCTCAATAAAGCTGTTTTTATTTAAAAATTAGAATGAAATATGGCTTATTCTTATCTGCAGGCCCACCTCTAACATTTGAAGATCCTGGAACAAGAGTGCACAAATGAAGTCCCACTCATCAAATGTTCACATATTTAGAAGTTATAAATCAAGTGAAGAAACCATTAAATCAAATATGTTTTATTTTCTTTCCTTGACAAATATATCAGCACAATAACTTGGAAGGCCACCCTTGAATTTGGAATCCTCCAGATCCTCAGAGCACTGTGTTGGAATATGGAGGTGGGGAAGCATGGCGTCTGGATTCTGAACTATGGCTTGCGCTCACTTTCTCCCACACCCAGATTCATCTCAACTGTGGGGAGCCAGCATGCACAAGTGTGGGCACATAAGTCTGCAGGTCCAAGGTCTGTCACACCCCAAGCAAATAGCCATGCCATGGTCACTCCTCAGGACCAAAGGTGCACACATCAGCCCATCTTTGAGAGGAGAACCCCAGGGAGAAGGCCCACCAGGTCCTGGAGATGGATGCAGACCACTCAGGGGTGTATGGGCAGAAAAACCCAAGACCTCAGATTATCCCAAAAGGTAGTAAAAGGTGGGTCATGGGCTGTGGATGGGCAGTGCCCTCTTAGTCCTACAGACCCTTTACACGGTAGGGTCCCAGAGTGGGGCCCCCTAAAGCAGTGCAACTCAAAGTGTGGTCCACAGACCAGCAGCATCAGCATCATGTGAGCGATAATTAGAAATGCATATTCTCAGGCCCCATATCAGACGTACTGAGGCAGAAACTCAGGGGGCAGAGCCCAGGAATCTGAGTTTTAACAAGCCTTAATTCTGATGCATGCTAAACTTTGAGACTCACTGCTCTGATAAAGTACATGACCCAGTGCCAGAAGCACCCCGCCCTCAGCCGCCTGTTCAGGTCTAAGGACAAAACGGCTTGTATGTGTTTTTTCTGTCTTTCCTTTGGGCTCATGTCACAGGTTCCATGCACAGTACTATCTGAAGCCGATGTCACAAGTCACTTATAACTCTTACCCCCACCTCCAGCTGCCCTTCCCCCACCCCATAGCCCTATGTATCTCTCTATTCTCGGGTGTTCTAGTGGTTTGTGTAGTTATTTTGCTCCTTCTTTAAATTACAAAAAACTGCTTTCTCTATCTCTGGGTGCCTATCCCAAGGCCTTGCAGAGACCACAGGCTCCATCAACATGTATTGACTGGAACCACAGAAAGAAGGGAGAAAGAATTCTAGAAAGAATAAAGGTTGAACAAAAAAAAAATAACTTTCCTTTTACCCCAGAATCCTCTGGGTTTTTTCTCCCTCATACCTTTGCTTATGCAATAGCGATGGATTTCCATTTGGGCTGTGCCGCTTTCAAGCCACATGACCTTCCCCAAGTTAGCAGACAGCCCTGAACCTGTTCCCCCACTTTGTGAAAAATAAAATGTAGGTCTGAACTCAGATGGCTTACGAAAGCATTGGTTACGTAATAAGTGCTCAAAAGTGGCTAGCTTTCTTCCTCAAGGCCAAGAATCGTAATTGTGTGGCAAGGAGACAGAGCAGGCAGTTTAAGGCAGCACAGATCCATTTAGAAAGAGGAGTGATTTCTTTGGGGTGCAAAAGCTGTAGATGTTGTGTCAGTCGGGGGCAGGTCCAGGAGCAGATTCAGATTTCATGAGGCATAAAGCTTATACAATCAAGGGGGCCCGTTAAGAAAAAGAGTATCTTACTTTTGCTAAATATTACAAGAAGATATCACCATGTGAACCCATTGCTAGGGCCCTCCCAGAGCTGGGAAGGGGCTGGTGCAAGTGAGAGGCCCTGAAACCTAAGCTCCATTAGCTTCATGACAGATCTATCTCTGGCCAGGTCTCCAGGCAGAGCTGGGAGAGCTGATACAGATAAATGCAGCTTGGTGGTTAGGACTGGACAGCAATAAATAGATTTCAAGGTGGCCCGTGTCCTTTCTTACCTTGTCTTTGGTCTTGCCAAAATGGGAACTTTCCCTTTTCTTTGTCCTAGAAAAGTCTCTGAACGGATGAACCCTTTTTCCTTCACCTGTCTCCAGTTGGATCACATCATCGCAGTCACTCATCACCTGCCTGATCCCCAGGGCGGCACCCTTCCTTGGCTGGCTCGTGATTGATTTGCCTCTTAAGAGTCTGCTCCAACTTGTCTCCATTCCTGTGGTTAGAGAAGCAGCCAAAAACCAAGAGCCCCATGTTTTGCTCCCCTCCTAGCCAAGGACTCACTGAACCCCTACAGAAAATCACTGGGTCTTGGTTTCTTACTCCCTAAAATGGGGCAGCTTCATGGGCATTTCCCTTACACCTCCATCCCTAGAAGCCCTCCGAGCTGACAGGAGATGAGATATGAAAGAGGTCATGCTTTTGAAAGGCTTTTCACTCCTGAACTTGGTTTCTTACTCCCTAAAATGGGGCAGCTTCATGGGCATTTCCCTTACACCTCCATCCCCAGAAGCCCTCCGAGCTGACAGGAGATGAGATATGAAAGAGGTCATGCTTTTGAAAGGCTTTTCACTCCTGAATGGAAACACACCATTTAATTACAAAAAGAAATGTATTCTCAGGTCTAGGAGTTCGCTTCTTAAAAGAATGAAGTACAAGGTTCTGGGGCCAAGTCAGCGAGGCTCGGGTGTGCAGCTCTCAGCACTCGTGGCATGAGGAGTGTTGATCTAAGGAGAACATGCTGACGTGTGGTTAGAACAAGGGGAGGAATAAAAGGAGATCACTATCAGGTTTACTGACACTTAAAGGGGAAAAAGGGAAAGACAGAGAGAAAGGAAGGAGATTCTAATGGGAGGAAATGAGTAGAGGAAAACTGAGGCGAAGTTTAAACTTAGACAACATTTTAAAAAAACATGCCCCGGCCTTGCCACTTCTTTCTGTCAATTCAAGCTGATATTATAACGTCTTCTGAAATTCTCAGCCTAAAGACGCTGAGCCCCAAGGAAGCAGGTTGACTCCCGAGAGACACCAGTGCCAGTTTCCAGCAGAGGTGAGATGAGAGCCCAGTCTCTGAATCTCCCACCTCCCCCCAAAGGGGTCTTCCCACTACACTACCCCGACTATACATAACAAATCGCCTGAGAGGAAAGGATACTGATATGCTAGTTTATTAATTTGAAATACATGTGATGCTAGAAGTGTTAGAAATTTGAAGTGTGAGAATCCAAGTTCTGCTTTCAATAAAATTTATTTGTAACCAACCGCATTCGTCACATAATCTACTAGATTTGAAGTGTGAGAATCCAAGTTCTGCTTTCAATAAAATTTATTTGTAACCAACCGCATTCATCACATAATCTACTAATCTAATTCATTAACCTACAGAGTTTTGTGCTGTAGATGAAATATCCCTGCCCTCTAGGAGTGTATAGTCTTGGCTGTGGAAATAGAACCTAGACATTCCAAAGGCTGACAAATAATACAGACAAGGCAAAGATTCAGTGATGAAGGGTCCAGGGAGATGCTGAAAGAGTTTGGGAGGGGAGCCATCCCGGAGGCTGCAGGCAGTGGGGCTTAAGCTAGACTTGAAGAACTAGTGAATTCAGAGAGGGGGATGAGAATGCACGCCCAGCCCCAGGAACTATGTGGTCAAAGACCTGGAGATAGGAATTGTAGACTATAGGGCTGGCTAGATCAGAGACTGTGTGTACAGAAAATGGGACGCCAGGATGGAAAGAATCTAGACCAGACTGGGGAAGACGTAGTTAAATTTGAGCAATGGAAGAAGAGACGTTATCCTAGAGATAAAAGGGGTCATGGATATTTTGGTAACAGCATGATGAAAATTTTGGAATTAATGTAGCTATGATGTGCATTAAGGATTCTAGGGTAAAAGACTACAGGGAGATTAGTTAGAAAGCTTGTCAGGTGTGAGTGATCTCAAATAGGTTAAACATACCCCCTAATGCTTATTTGTATCATTCATTTAGCAGAACTTTTCTTTATAGATATGGGAGAAGAAACTTTGATTACATCCCAAAGACCAGAATAGTGGCATCCTTACTGATCAGGAGTGATAGTCTTTGAAAAGTTAGGTGATGTCCAATTTGGAAGGGCTGTCCCCTCCAAAATTCCCTTGGATAGTGTTTGTTTCCAAGGGAGAGGCTAAAATTGTCACAATAGTGATGAGAACTGGAGGGGGGTGGACAGAAGTCAGAATTAGCACCATTCAAAGTCTGACTCCCACCTCCGGCCCCTAAACTCCCCCAACAGTAACTGCTGCCTCCAGGCAGAGCCAAGAGGAAATCCACAGCCACAAGAGGCTGTTTGTTTGAACCTGTCTGGCAGCTCACCAGGGCCAGCCGTAGTCTTTGCACAACCACAACTGTCAGTTGAAAAGAGGAGGAAGGACACCTGGGGGGCTTCAACCTTAAAATAAGATCTGTGAACACTTGCAAAAAAACCACCCCTCTGCAAGCTGCCTTTAGTACATTTTTATTACTCTTGATTTTGGGCTTCTGTACCTTTGCAGCTAATGAAGCAAATACATAAGTGGAATATGTTTTAGTGGAATGTTTTATCTTTATTACGTGTGTGTGGGTGTGTGTGTGTGTGTGTGTGTGTGTGTGTGTGTGTGTGTGTGTGTGT
>NW_007729439.1:69807-102264 GCF_000696425.1 Galeopterus variegatus | reverse complement strand
AAATAATATCATTTAAGGGCAATGCTAGAAACTCTGGGTAGATTATCTCGATTAATTCTCAACACAATACTTTACAGCAAGAATCATTTACACCCCCATTTTCCAGATGAGGAAAACAAAGCTGAAATAAGTTACAGGTTGACCTCAAGCTTGTACAGCTAATAACCCAGGCTTATCAGATTCTAAAATCCACGCTCTATACCAAAGACTGGCAAACTACAGCCCAGGGGTCAAATACTGCCTACCACCTCTTTCTGTAAATAAAGTTTCTTAGAAAACAATTATGCCCATTCAGTTATGTATCGTCTATGGCTGCTTTCTCATTAGTATGGCGGAGTTTAGTCGCAGCAAAGACCTTATAGCTCACAAAGTCTAAAATATTTACCATCTGGATATTTTCAGAACAAGTTTGCTGACCCCTTGCTCTGGACAGGACAGGGGCTTTTATGCAGAGATTCTTGGAATCCTCTAGGGATGAATCCCCTGAAATTACAAATTTGTATGTTTACCTGTATATTTTTTCTGAGGAAAGTGTCTATGGCTTTCATCAGATTCTCATAAGAATTTGACTTAAAAAAATGTAAGATCTCAACTGAACCAGAAGATGTTTTAGAACAATGATCTTCTAAGTGTGTGTAGTCCCCATACCAGTAGCAGAGGCATCACCTGGGGACTTGTTAGAAATGCACACTTCTACTAAATTAGAAATTCTAGGGCTGGGGCCACCAAATTGTGTTTAACAAGCCCCCCAAGTGGTTCTGAAGCTCATCAAGTTTGAGAACCTCTACACTACTTAAACTTCAAAAGTCTAAACTCAAAAAACCAAAGTCAAAACATTGACTTTGATCAGAACTCTGGTTGAACCATAATGTATTTCATTTTATGAAGAGTGAGAAAAACAGCTTATTTAGACAGATACTTGAAGTTGTTGTCTTATCTGTTGCCTAAAAATGGCATCTTTTAAAACTGAACGTCTAAGTTCATCCGAGATTTGAAACTGAAGGGCATCTCACATTGGCTCTCTCGCCTTTCAACGCTGGACCCTCGTTTAAGCTGTTCAGACTGATTGCTAATGGCCAACCAGGGTAAACCCTCTGCAGACGCCACGCTGTGAAAAATATACTAGAGACCACCATCTGGCCCATTCTTTTTTAGTGACACAAGTGACAAAATGGTCAAACATAAAAATTCACTGCCTCAGAACTAGAATTTTTCCTCCAACAAACTAGCTCTTGTGCGTCTGCCGGTCCCTGCCACCGTCTAAAAACACGTTTCTGGCCCAGACCTGGGATGGCTCCTCTCACAGCCCCTCAAACCGTTCCATTTGTTCTTCTCGGAGCTGCTTCTTTCTGGCTCTGAAATCATTATTGTTCCTTTAGAGATGACAGTGAGACTGTTGTTGTTTTTAAGATTATGGTTTTATATAAAAATGTAATTATTTGGGAGATCCTCCACATTTTCCATGTTTACTATTTTCTTTTAATTCTTAGGACTGCCTGGTAAAAGTGATGTTCCCCTGTGTGCACTCAGGCCATTTGGGGGAAGCCTGGCCCTTGGTCTGGAGGAACTCATCCGGAGAGATCTGTACCTACAGATGCAAGCAGATTTCATCAGCCGCCCAGTCCAACCATAACTTCACAGCATTGTCTTCCAGCTCTGAGCCCCATGCAGGGTTTTTCATTGTCTACACCGCTCCTGCAGCGATTCCAGAAGTTTCACATAAACCTATCCTACACCTGCATAATTTAATAATTATTATATCAATATTTAATTACCCTCCACCTGCATAATTTAAATCAATTTTTTTGCTTGTTTTCTCCATTTGGAGCTCAGGGTGTATAAAGCAGGTGTGCTGATGTTGAATGTGGCATTTTCTGGACGATTCCCTCTATAGCATTAATGAGACCTCACTGCCTGGAGGCAGAAAGAGAGCACTGTGTGTGGGTAATTAGTGCAGGTAGCCCTGGTCTGGTAAGGACCCTTTCAGTGGTTAAGTGGGACTTGGTCTGTACTTGCCAACAACCAGCTAAAGAAAGTAAAAGGCTCTAACTAATTACTTTCACTCTTCAATAGTTTCCTCCATCTTATGTTCACTCATTCCTTCAGCACTGATTTCTTCAGAAATTCACTAAAACCAGTATTCATGAAGAAACTCCACTGTAGCCAAATTCTCTCTTGTTGGAGGAATAATAATAATAATAGCAAATAGTGCCAGGCACTAAGTGCTTTACATAGAGTAACTCACATGATCCTCAGAACAACCCTGTGAGAATTTGAGTATCATTCCCATTTTATAGATGAGAAAACTAAGTTTAGAGAGGTTAGGTAATTTGCCCAAGGTTACATAACTAGTAAATGGATCTGGGATTTGAACTTGAGCAGTCTAGTTCCAGATTTCATGCTCTTAACCACAGGCTGTGCTGCCTCCAATAAAGACTCCTCTGTCCTTTTCTTAAAAATCTGTTCTTTGGCTATAAGCATTATCTTCCTCCTGAACATGAGAATGAGCTCTCCACTGGGGTTCAATGAACCACCTGCACCAGGAGCTGGGGCGATTATTAAACAGACCTACTGGACCAGAATCTGCATGGTGAGGCCCAAGGAATCTGCACAATTAACAAGCTTCAAGGTCATTTGGTGCCCATCAAAACATTAGAACTACTGATCAATCCCCAATGATCAATTTAGAACCACTGATCAAAACTTGAAACTTTCTGAGTTTTGCCAGTCACCGCCTGGCCCCATATTACCTCTGCAAGTCTTCAGTGGTTACAAATTCTTCTACTGTTTAAAACCTTTCTTTTGGACAAGCTTAAGCCCACAGATTGGAAACACTCATTGTGATAAGATTTGAAGTATACCCCAAAATGCTCCACCCTCACCTTATTAAGCCTCAGCACTCCGAATGTCATGACTCAAGATCTCGGAGCCTTGGGGTCATTATCAGCTGATATCAGGAGTTTATTTAGAATCACAGGCTTTAGAAGTGGAGAGAAGAGAGAGCACCGGGAAAAGGAAGGCAGGAGAAGTGGGGGAAGACAAAAATACATGCGGTTTCCCCCTTCTACGGTTGGCATGCTGGCGAGGGCCCCTGTGCATGTCATCTCAGGCAGGAGCAGCTCTACATTTATGGGAGTCACCAATTCCAGGAAAGAATACCTATGTTTATAACAAGATGCAAAGCAAAAAAGGTGTCCCTTTTTTTCTCTTTTATAAAAATTAGAATGATGCAGCAACAATGATAAACCTGGAGACTATCATGTTAAGTGAAATATACCAGGCACAGAAAGACAAATGCCATATGAGTTCACTTATATGTGAAATCTAAAAAAGCTGATCTCACAGAAGAAGAGAGTACAATGGTGGTTAGCAGAGGATGGGGTGTTTTGGGGGAGGGAAGATGGGGAGATATTGATCGAAGGACATATAATGACAGTTAGATAAGAGGAATAAAAAAAAACTGCCCAGAGTAGGCAAATAGAGATAGAAAGCAAGTAAGTGATTGCCTGCAGTCAGAGATGAGGAGAGAGGACACATCAGGGGTGGGGAGAGAAACGGGGCATGACTACTAATGGTCACAGAGTTTCTTTTTTGGGTGATAAGAATGTTTTAAAATTGATCATGATGATGGTTGTACAACTCTGTGAACATACTAAAAACCACTGGATTGTACACTTTAAATGGGTGAATTGTATGATATGTTAGTTATATCTCAATAAAGCTGTTTTTATTTAAAAATTAGAATGAAATATGGCTTATTCTTATCTGCAGGCCCACCT
Organism: Galeopterus variegatus; assembly: GCF_000696425.1. Taxonomy (NCBI): domain Eukaryota; kingdom Metazoa; phylum Chordata; class Mammalia; order Dermoptera; family Cynocephalidae; genus Galeopterus; species Galeopterus variegatus. Next base: position 98,485 of record NW_007729439.1, on the reverse strand, counting down.
CTAACATTTGAAGATCCTGGAACAAGAGTGCACAAATGAAGTCCCACTCATCAAATGTTCACATATTTAGAAGTTATAAATCAAGTGAAGAAACCATTAAATCAAATATGTTTTATTTTCTTTCCTTGACAAATATATCAGCACAATAACTTGGAAGGCCACCCTTGAATTTGGAATCCTCCAGATCCTCAGAGCACTGTGTTGGAATATGGAGGTGGGGAAGCATGGCGTCTGGATTCTGAACTATGGCTTGCGCTCACTTTCTCCCACACCCAGATTCATCTCAACTGTGGGGAGCCAGCATGCACAAGTGTGGGCACATAAGTCTGCAGGTCCAAGGTCTGTCACACCCCAAGCAAATAGCCATGCCATGGTCACTCCTCAGGACCAAAGGTGCACACATCAGCCCATCTTTGAGAGGAGAACCCCAGGGAGAAGGCCCACCAGGTCCTGGAGATGGATGCAGACCACTCAGGGGTGTATGGGCAGAAAAACCCAAGACCTCAGATTATCCCAAAAGGTAGTAAAAGGTGGGTCATGGGCTGTGGATGGGCAGTGCCCTCTTAGTCCTACAGACCCTTTACACGGTAGGGTCCCAGAGTGGGGCCCCCTAAAGCAGTGCAACTCAAAGTGTGGTCCACAGACCAGCAGCATCAGCATCATGTGAGCGATAATTAGAAATGCATATTCTCAGGCCCCATATCAGACGTACTGAGGCAGAAACTCAGGGGGCAGAGCCCAGGAATCTGAGTTTTAACAAGCCTTAATTCTGATGCATGCTAAACTTTGAGACTCACTGCTCTGATAAAGTACATGACCCAGTGCCAGAAGCACCCCGCCCTCAGCCGCCTGTTCAGGTCTAAGGACAAAACGGCTTGTATGTGTTTTTTCTGTCTTTCCTTTGGGCTCATGTCACAGGTTCCATGCACAGTACTATCTGAAGCCGATGTCACAAGTCACTTATAACTCTTACCCCCACCTCCAGCTGCCCTTCCCCCACCCCATAGCCCTATGTATCTCTCTATTCTCGGGTGTTCTAGTGGTTTGTGTAGTTATTTTGCTCCTTCTTTAAATTACAAAAAACTGCTTTCTCTATCTCTGGGTGCCTATCCCAAGGCCTTGCAGAGACCACAGGCTCCATCAACATGTATTGACTGGAACCACAGAAAGAAGGGAGAAAGAATTCTAGAAAGAATAAAGGTTGAACAAAAAAAAAATAACTTTCCTTTTACCCCAGAATCCTCTGGGTTTTTTCTCCCTCATACCTTTGCTTATGCAATAGCGATGGATTTCCATTTGGGCTGTGCCGCTTTCAAGCCACATGACCTTCCCCAAGTTAGCAGACAGCCCTGAACCTGTTCCCCCACTTTGTGAAAAATAAAATGTAGGTCTGAACTCAGATGGCTTACGAAAGCATTGGTTACGTAATAAGTGCTCAAAAGTGGCTAGCTTTCTTCCTCAAGGCCAAGAATCGTAATTGTGTGGCAAGGAGACAGAGCAGGCAGTTTAAGGCAGCACAGATCCATTTAGAAAGAGGAGTGATTTCTTTGGGGTGCAAAAGCTGTAGATGTTGTGTCAGTCGGGGGCAGGTCCAGGAGCAGATTCAGATTTCATGAGGCATAAAGCTTATACAATCAAGGGGGCCCGTTAAGAAAAAGAGTATCTTACTTTTGCTAAATATTACAAGAAGATATCACCATGTGAACCCATTGCTAGGGCCCTCCCAGAGCTGGGAAGGGGCTGGTGCAAGTGAGAGGCCCTGAAACCTAAGCTCCATTAGCTTCATGACAGATCTATCTCTGGCCAGGTCTCCAGGCAGAGCTGGGAGAGCTGATACAGATAAATGCAGCTTGGTGGTTAGGACTGGACAGCAATAAATAGATTTCAAGGTGGCCCGTGTCCTTTCTTACCTTGTCTTTGGTCTTGCCAAAATGGGAACTTTCCCTTTTCTTTGTCCTAGAAAAGTCTCTGAACGGATGAACCCTTTTTCCTTCACCTGTCTCCAGTTGGATCACATCATCGCAGTCACTCATCACCTGCCTGATCCCCAGGGCGGCACCCTTCCTTGGCTGGCTCGTGATTGATTTGCCTCTTAAGAGTCTGCTCCAACTTGTCTCCATTCCTGTGGTTAGAGAAGCAGCCAAAAACCAAGAGCCCCATGTTTTGCTCCCCTCCTAGCCAAGGACTCACTGAACCCCTACAGAAAATCACTGGGTCTTGGTTTCTTACTCCCTAAAATGGGGCAGCTTCATGGGCATTTCCCTTACACCTCCATCCCCAGAAGCCCTCCGAGCTGACAGGAGATGAGATATGAAAGAGGTCATGCTTTTGAAAGGCTTTTCACTCCTGAGTGGAAACACACCATTTAATTACAAAAAGAAATGTATTCTCAGGTCTAGGAGTTCGCTTCTTAAAAGAATGAAGTACAAGGTTCTGGGGCCAAGTCAGCGAGGCTCGGGTGTGCAGCTCTCAGCACTCGTGGCATGAGGAGTGTTGATCTAAGGAGAACATGCTGACGTGTGGTTAGAACAAGGGGAGGAATAAAAGGAGATCACTATCAGGTTTACTGACACTTAAAGGGGAAAAAGGGAAAGACAGAGAGAAAGGAAGGAGATTCTAATGGGAGGAAATGAGTAGAGGAAAACTGAGGCGAAGTTTAAACTTAGACAACATTTTAAAAAAACATGCCCCGGCCTTGCCACTTCTTTCTGTCAATTCAAGCTGATATTATAACGTCTTCTGAAATTCTCAGCCTAAAGACGCTGAGCCCCAAGGAAGCAGGTTGACTCCCGAGAGACACCAGTGCCAGTTTCCAGCAGAGGTGAGATGAGAGCCCAGTCTCTGAATCTCCCACCTCCCCCCAAAGGGGTCTTCCCACTACACTACCCCGACTATACATAACAAATCGCCTGAGAGGAAAGGATACTGATATGCTAGTTTATTAATTTGAAATACATGTGATGCTAGAAGTGTTAGAAATTTGAAGTGTGAGAATCCAAGTTCTGCTTTCAATAAAATTTATTTGTAACCAACCGCATTCGTCACATAATCTACTAGTAATTCATTAACCTACAGAGTTTTGTGCTGTAGATGAAATATCCCTGCCCTCTAGGAGTGTATAGTCTTGGCTGTGGAAATAGAACCTAGACATTCCAAAGGCTGACAAATAATACAGACAAGGCAAAGATTCAGTGATGAAGGGTCCAGGGAGATGCTGAAAGAGTTTGGGAGGGGAGCCATCCCGGAGGCTGCAGGCAGTGGGGCTTAAGCTAGACTTGAAGAACTAGTGAATTCAGAGAGGGGGATGAGAATGCACGCCCAGCCCCAGGAACTATGTGGTCAAAGACCTGGAGATAGGAATTGTAGGCTATAGGGCTGGCTAGATCAGAGACTGTGTGTACAGAAAATGGGACGCCAGGATGGAAAGAATCTAGACCAGACTGGGGAAGACGTAGTTAAATTTGAGCAATGGAAGAAGAGACGTTATCCTAGAGATAAAAGGGGTCATGGATATTTTGGTAACAGCATGATGAAAATTTTGGAATTAATGTAGCTATGATGTGCATTAAGGATTCTAGGGTAAAAGACTACAGGGAGATTAGTTAGAAAGCTTGTCAGGTGTGAGTGATCTCAAATAGGTTAAACATACCCCCTAATGCTTATTTGTATCATTCATTTAGCAGAACTTTTCTTTATAGATATGGGAGAAGAAACTTTGATTACATCCCAAAGACCAGAATAGTGGCATCCTTACTGATCAGGAGTGATAGTCTTTGAAAAGTTAGGTGATGTCCAATTTGGAAGGGCTGTCCCCTCCAAAATTCCCTTGGATAGTGTTTGTTTCCAAGGGAGAGGCTAAAATTGTCACAATAGTGATGAGAACTGGAGGGGGGTGGACAGAAGTCAGAATTAGCACCATTCAAAGTCTGACTCCCACCTCCGGCCCCTAAACTCCCCAACAGTAACTGCTGCCTCCAGGCAGAGCCAAGAGGAAATCCACAGCCACAAGAGGCTGTTTGTTTGAACCTGTCTGGCAGCTCACCAGGGCCAGCCGTAGTCTTTGCACAACCACAACTGTCAGTTGAAAAGAGGAGGAAGGACACCTGGGGGGCTTCAACCTTAAAATAAGATCTGTGAACACTTGCAAAAAAACCACCCCTCTGCAAGCTGCCTTTAGTACATTTTTATTACTCTTGATTTTGGGCTTCTGTACCTTTGCAGCTAATGAAGCAAATACATAAGTGGAATATGTTTTAGTGGAATGTTTTATCTTTATTACGTGTGTGTGTGTGTGTGTGTGTGTGTGTGTGTGTGTGTGTGTGTGTGTGTGTGTATGGTGCCCAACTCTTATGTAGAAAGACTAAAGAAAATGCTGATTAGTATCTGTAGCAGGGAAAACTATTGCTCAAATTTAGTTTACTCTTTGTACAAGGCAAGATGTTGTTTGTTTCTTTCCCTAAAATGTTGATCTTTTCACCCACCAAACTTTCGCTTATGTGAGTGCCCCTCTCTGTAAGTATTCTCCTTCTCTTCATCTATTGAAATCCTTTTCATTTTTAAAACTCCTACTCTGTTTTCTCTGTCCCCTCCTCTAAACCTTCCCCTGAGCATGTCAGCCCATGTGTCACACTTTCCTAATATTGCTTAATAAACCTCTGAAATATAAGTTTCTACTGTATGGCCAACACTTTTCTAGGCATCAGGAAAAGCAGGTTCCTGCCCTCAAGGAACTCATAATTCGTTAGAAGAAATAAATGCATAAACAGCCAGCCAGCCCTAGTAAAATGACCCCAGTGACCACCCTGTGGGATACACATGTTTAAACATTAGCCTTAGTGCCTGCCCACGGCCATTGCTGAGGGTGCAGCCTTCAGCAGCTCTGTTCATCCTGCAGGACTCCACTGTCTTGCAGTTGCAGCTGATGGACAAGTGAAGGGCAGCACAGCCAAGGCTAGCCCATCGGCAGGCTGGCCCACAGCCTAGGAAGTGGCTGGGCCTAAAGCCACACAGGGCGGAGCCAAACAGATACCTCTCCTTGGGAACACGGCAGCAAGCAGCAGGAGTGAAAGATGAGAGGTCGTGAGGTGGGAGGAGGCAGGACACCCATGGTGGCTCTGGGTGAGCTGGCAACAACCTCAGCAATACTGAATATTCGTTGAGTGCTTACTATGTGCCAGACTCTGGTGTCATTATCCTCACCTTATAATGGAGAAAACTAAGACTTAGATGAAGTAATTTCACATTCTTTGAGTCTTAATTCACGTATCCCCTCATCACACAGACGCTTGTCTGTATGTAAAGTAGCCCTGGTCTCCCCCAGCTGACCCTCCTACCTCACCCTGTTCATGTCCTTTGTAACCTCACTACTCAACCCTGGACCAGCAGCACCAGCGTCAACTACGAGCTTATTAGAAAGGCAGAATCTCAGGCTCTACCCAGGACCTGCTGAATCACAACCCATATTTTACCAGATGATGTGTTTCCACATTAAAGTTTGAGAAGCACTTTATATTATTTTGTATTACTTATATGAGGGTATTTCTAAAAGTTCATGGAAAGATTTGTATTATCTTTTAATTCCATTTTTCTATAAACTTTTTGAAGTACCCTTGTATTATTTTATATTGTTTAGGGCAGTCTATGATTATTATTATTATCTTTTATTATTTATCCTCTGTTTCCCCCAACAAGGTTGTAGGTTCAGTAAGAGCAGGGGCTTGACAACCTCACCCCTTTACTTCCAGCATTTGAAACATATGGTAGTCATTTCAAAAATATCAGTTGGATGAATGAATATATGAATGAATGAGTGACTTTGCCCAAGTTTTCACAGCTAATAAATAATGCAGTCAAAATCACTACCCAGGACCCTAAAACCCAATAGGTGGCTTCCTGTTTGAAGTGCTCATTCCCCAAGCTCCTGGGAGTGCTGGAGGCTGACGGCACTTAATTCAGAGCCGGGACTTGCCCTCAGCAGCCTCACCCACGGTCACAAACCCTTCTCAGGGGCAGCCTGCCTCCAAGGACTGGTGGATGGGGGCAAACAGAGACTCAGCCCCACTTCTCTCAGCTCTGAAGGGCTGTCCCCGCTCCAGAGCTCCCCATGAGATCAGCTGCAGAATTTGTGCTACTGTACTGCAGCCCACTTCTCCCTCTGCCCAATCCTGTTTCCTTCCCTCTTCCACAGGAATTGATCCAAAGAACATCACCCCCCAAATTATCTATACCCAAATCTCCATCTCAGAGAATGCTTCCTAGGAAACCCGATCTGAAACCAACAGACACTTGGTGGGAGATGGAGTCACGCTGATGATGGGCCCCTCAGAGGAGATCCAGGAGCTCCTGCCAACAAGCTGCCTTGGATCCTTTTCAGATTCCATGAGGGTCAGTTCTTTCCCCTCTGGAGCTCCTTGACATCCTGTCACCTTTTAAGTGAGCCTCTCTTCCTGCAACGAACATGACTAAGTCAAAGAAGTATGAGGAGGAGTCCTTGCAAGTTCCAAGGAAGTGCAACTGATTTTAATGCAAGGGACAGGAGAGAGTTCTCATTGTGTAAGTATCGCCTCCAATACAAGATTTTAAAGTCAAGCTGCAGAGTAACTTAAAAATCACTGGGTACATGGTATATATGTAATAAATACTTAAAAGAGCATAAGGCACCAGAAACAAATGCCTAAACATCAAAATTGAAGTATAAATTAAGAAAAATTAATGTTTTTCTTCTACTAAAGGCATGAACTGAAATTTGCATTTTAGCCATAAAGTGTACAACATACTTTACGCAATCCAATGCTGTAATCTCAGCATTGGAAAGCGAGCGAATTGGTCTCAAATAGTATCCAAGAGGGTTTGTGGTGACTGACATATTTAAAGCACCTACAAATTGATCCCATTTAACAGTCCTGAAGGCAGAGTTCCAGAGAGAAAGAAAACAGTTGAGAACAAAACTGATCTCTGAATAGTGGCCCAATTTCAACCATCTGTCAGTGGACGTGTCGTCATCTCATAAGTCTTTAAAACACACAGGCCTTCTGGTTATCTTTCCACCTAAACAACTAAAACCTGGAAAAGTACATGAATCAACAGCTCTGAAGACATTGGACATCAAATCACAAAGGATAGTGATCCCTGAAAGACAGAAAACAAATGAGGTGAGCCCTACAGTCGCCTCAGTTCACTGACAGGAGAAAGGTTCTAGGCTGTGGTACAGGGAGGGGAACTCCAGGCAGAGTCCAGGGGTCTCCCCAAGTGGAGCAGGGAGAACCAGCAGTTTTAGGGTCGTCAGGGCAGCTAGATTCATAGGGTAGACCATCTGAGAGGAGAGCTCTGCACAGAGACAGAACTCCGGTGATCGGCAGAGGGTCCCCCTCCAGTATTCAGTTGAGCACTAAGCAGTGCGTGTTTGTCCAGAGATTAGAGGAAATAGTGCACAGGACTTCAGTAGCAGGGAAAAGTTAACCCTACACCAAACACAGCTCTGGTCCCACCTAACAACACTTAACAGCCAAACTCCGAAGGATAAAACTGGCTCTAAGAAACTTAACCATGTCTCAGAACAAAGATCCAAAATATAGAAATAAAAAACACCCACCACCCAACAAGGTAATATTCATGATGGCAACAGCCAAACTCCGAAGGATAAAACTGGCTCTAAGAAACTTAACCATGTCTCAGAACAAAGCTCCAAAACATAGAAATAAAAAACACCCACCACCCAACAAGGTAATATTCATGATGGTTGGCATGAAATTAAAAATTAGCAGGCACACAAAGAAGCAGGAAAATGCAACCCATCTGGGTTGATTGAAACTGACCCAGAAACGACACCGACGATAGAATTAGTAGACACGGACGTTAAAACAAATAGTATAACTGTATTCCATATGTTCAAGGAGTCAGAGAAAAGACTGAACATGATAAAGAGACATGGATGATATTCTTTTAAAAATCAAACTTCTAGACACAAGCACAATGGACTGAGGATGAAGTCTGTGCCAAGAATCTCCAAAAGTGTTTGCGTGCTCTTCCCAGAGCAACGAAACGCTCAGCTGGTCTCTCTTTTACCCTCCATCCCTGAGGAGGCACCTGTAGGGCTGCTGTTTTGGCACCATTCAGCAAGGGGGACCTTTCTGGCTTCCTATAAAAGTTGGAGCTCTGGACAGTATAAAGCAAGACCAGCTGCCACAAAGGGGCAGCAGTTCTCTTCTTGTAAGGCAATTGGTGCCAGGCAGAGCAAAGGATGGGAAGCCAGGGACATGAGTTGTGGTCCCCTCGGCCCCCCACCCCCACCCCCAGCATCTGTGTGACTTTGGATAATATATTTAACCTCTCTGAATCCCAGTTTCTTAATCTGTAAAATAAGGGTGGTGATGATGATGATAATACTCACTTTGTAAGATTGTTGTGACGATTTGATCACATTAAAGAAGAGAATGCATCTGGAAGTCCTTTGTAAGGTCTAAATATTTGTAGTTATTTTCGCATACTACAAAAGCCAGGAGGTAAGTGCCAGCATCTGTGGGCATGCCACATCTTCTTCCTCCTCAACCCCAGCCCCACTCCCAAAAATCTCTTAATCACCTTTATCTTTTCATTGACATTCCTTTGACATTCCTTGGGGCTGCTCAGTTAACATAGGATAAGTGGAAGTAAGACATTATTTGAACAACTAACTAAGAATGGAAGAAAAAAATTTTAAAGTTTGCTATTCTAGTTCTCCATGTCAGGTAACAACTACTTCAAACTTAAAGGTATGAAACAACAACCTTTCTGTTACGTTCTCTGATTCTGGTTTGGTATTTGGACTGTACTCAGTGGGAATGGCTTGTCACCGCTCCACCATGTTTGGAGCCCCAACTGGGATGACTTGAACTGCTGTGGGCTGGAACCATCTGAAGGCTTCTTCTCTCACTTGTCTGCACCTGCACTTAGAGGACCTGAAAGCTAGACTCAGCTGGGACTATCATCTGGAGTTTACACGGGGCCTTTCTGCGGGCTTAGGCTTCTCACAGCATGACAACTGGGTTCCAAGAAGGATCATCCGGAGTGTGCAGAGAGGGAGTGTTGTAAGAAACCTGGTGAAAGGCATGGCCTTTATTCTCTAGCCATTGACAGTCTACCAATAGTGAAAGCAGTTATAAGCCCACTCAGATTCAAGAGGAGGGGACGGGACATAGATCCCCCCTTCCAATGGGAAAAGTATTTGGCTTAAAAAGTGCCACCCTTGCTATCTAAATTCTGCACAGCAAAAGTAATATTAAAGTTTATTCAGATTTCCAGGATAAGTCATGGTCAGTGACGCCATGCTTCCCTAAATTACTCTAGCTCAGGAAAACCTCACCTTCAGCAGTCCATCTCTCTGATTATCTGGGTCATCACTTACATTCATCGCATTACACTGTCACTGAGGACTGCAAATGCAGTGTGGTGGCAGCCATGGAAATGCGGCCTGGCTTGTCAGAAGCATAACATTCAAACCCTCCTACAAAATCATTCACAGGACGGAATCAATTACAGAGTTGCTCTCTGAGCTTAATTCAGATGACCCTAGGACACCAAAAAAGAAAATGNCACAGCAAAAGTAATATTAAAGTTTATTCAGATTTCCAGGATAAGTCATGGTCAGTGACGCCATCCTTCCCTAAATTACTCTAGCTCAGGAAAACCTCACCTTCAGCAGTCCATCTCTCTGATTATCTGGGTCATCACTTACATTCATCGCATTACACTGTCACTGAGGACTGCAAATGCAGTGTGGTGGCAGCCATGGAAATGCGGCCTGGCTTGTCAGAAGCATAACATTCAAACCCTCCTACAAAATCATTCACAGGACGGAATCAATTACAGAGTTGCTCTCTGAGCTTAATTCAGATGACCCTAGGACACCAAAAAAGAAAATGCTTTTTTCTGAAGCAAAATGAAAATCTTAGAAAAATTTAACTGATAACGTGTTTGTATTAGAATCCCTAGTCTTCGGGGGCTACTCTAAAGAAAGTCAAAGTTAGTAAAAGTGTGCATATGATAAGTGACCTAAGTAGAAACAGGCCTGTTTCTGCAGGTATTAGGTTTTATGCTTTTAAAGATTTATGGAAAGAATGACAAGCCTGGTCTGAATTAGAAGGTCTCTGGCTTAATATTTCTTGTGGGGTAGGGTGGGACGTGTTAGGATGCAAATGTATAAAAAAAAAATGTTAGCACAAGAACTTGGGAAAAACTGCCCTCAGGAACATGCCAAAGTTGCCCCTAAAAGTTGATCTCAAGCAATTGGACGGTACTGTTCTAAGCTATAATGACAGTGTAGAGAAGCCTTGCTCGTCCGGTTTGCTTTGAACAAAAATACGGCCCTTGATATAAAGAGAAAAGCAGAACCACCCAAAGTGACAGCCTTGTGAAAAGAAAAGAGATGATGCCAGGCTCCTGCATCATCTGTGAGAAGTGGCCACACAACTGCCTCTTAACAAACAGGAATTCGTAACACCTTCCAATTTTCATTTGTACCTAACGTATGTGTGAAGACCAGTGCGCAGAAAGGCAACACAGTGTCGCAGTTGGAAGTGCAGGCACAGGAAAAAAATCCTACCTGGATTTGAATTCTGACTGCTACTTACTAGCTGACCTTGGGCAATCACGTCTTCCCTAAGATTGAGTATCGTCATCTGTAAAATGGGAAAAATAATACTACCTCTCTCAAGGGGTTGTTGAAATGATGTATGTAAAAACTTAGCATAGTATAGTTCATTAAAAATGCACCCCGAAGTCTGGTTTCTGTCATTTTGTTTTTCTTTTTCATTCCATAAAGTTTATCTATGCATACCATAGAAAATTTGAAAGTTAAAGAAATACAATATGCACAGAAAAACCAAAGTCACCCATAATTCTGCCACTCAGAAGCAGTTTTTATTAACATTTTAGTATATTTTACTTAGGGTTTCTGCAATGCATTTTCTCTATCTGAGAACTCACTGGGGATATAATCTTGCAAGCTGTATTTTTCCCTTCTCATCATAAGATCAATATTTTCCATGTAACTAAAAATCCTTCCTGAACATCCCTTTGAATGGTTGCATAGTCTTCCACAACACACTCATACACCTTCTTAACTGTAACACAAAGATTTCTCTGAAAAAAAAAGTTCCATTTTTTTCCTTGGGAGAGAAGAGGCTAGGAGATACCTGCACTGTGGGAGCTGCTCATGCTGCCTACATGCTTCGGACAATGCCAGGAACACAGGATTTGAGCCATAAAAGAATTACTTTAAAAAAAGTCCTAGATCTGCCCTCCTAAGAAACATGGCCTTAGCCATTAGTCCAGTTTTCCAGATTTCCAAGTGTGAATTTCTGCATAATTTCCTCAAGAAGATCACAAATCTATGACTTTCACGTAGAAATGATTTCAATTATCTGATTTTCATTAAGTATCTCCTGTTACTTCTCTTTCTGAAAAGTCTTTTTTAGAAAATATAAAAAAGCATGGTTCTTGTGGTTAAGAATGGCCTTCCTGCCCATCACAAATAAAGCTATTGTCTTCCCTTTCTTAAGTGTTCTGAAAAGTCAGCAGGTAATTAAGGGAAGATATTTATTAATAAGTGTATGGATGCTCTGCAATGACCGGACATACACGAATGAAGCTTGAAAGCAACACAGGTATATTTCTGCTCACACAATGCAGTCATCGGTTGGACTGGCTTTCCATTTAACAATTTGAAAATCTTAATTTGTTCATGTTTGTTTTAGTCATCCTTGCCTGAACACTTAACACTCCATAGAAGTGCTTTCTACTTTTGTTATTAAAGCTTCTTACACTGTGATTTGGGGTATGTCTCCTTCCACAGGCCACCAAGACCATACAGAAAATGCCCTGAAATGCAAACAGTCCCTGAATTATTACACCTATTACTTTCTACTTTTGTTATTAAAGCTTCTTACACTGTGATTTGGGGTATGTCTCCTTCCACAGGCCCCCAAGACCATACAGAAAATGCCCTGAAATGCAAACAGTCCCTGAATTATTACACCTATTACATTTTATTAGTAGTAAAAACAAAAAGAAGCAAGGAACAGTTCTATTTATGCAGAGCAGTTAGAACATAAATAATAATAAAATGCTAAAACTATAAAACTACTTACATGATATTAATTTAATTCTAATAAAAAGTAGGTTTAGGTATTGCCTCCATGATAGCATTTTGCTTTCATCCAATATTTATACCCAAAAAACATTTTGACTTAGGAAATAAAGTAGTGATAAAAAATTACAGTCTTTGAATATTGGGCTTTGACTAGTCCCCTGCTGCCCTTTATTGTATGTTTCAGTAAAATACAGTACATCTTGCTGTTTTATTTCATTGTTTGTGGCCCGTGCAAAATCCTATTGTCCAGCTGCCCAGCTTAAATGAACAACAAATCAGAAGAACCAGAGAGACACTTTAACTGATTAAACTGGGTCTGGAATTTTCCTTTTACTGCTAAATTATCACCTTATTGTAATTATTTTTACACATTGTGATTATTTCTACAAAATTCTAGGGGAGATGCTAGTCTGAGGGCGAAGGCTATAGCACTCCATCTCAAAACCTCGAGTCTCGTAAAGAGATTAGCTTTCATATTCTAAAGTTGTGTCTTTTTCTCCCTAAAATTATTTAAATCAGCTGATGTGGAGTAACCAGGCCTTATTATTATTATTATTATTTATTATTATTATTATTATTATTATTATTATTATTATTATTATTATTATTATTATTATTATTATTATTATTATTATTATTATTATTATTATTATTATTATTATTATTATTATTATTATTATTATTATTATTATTATTATTATTATTATTATTATTATTATTATTATTATTATTATTATTATTATTATTATTATTATTATTATTATTATTATTATTATTATTATTATTATTATTATTATTATTATTATTATTATTATTATTATTATTATTATTATTATTATTATTATTATTATTATTATTATTATTATTATTATTATTATTATTATTATTATTATTATTATTATTATTATTATTATTATTATTATTATTATTATTATTATTATTATTATTATTATTATTATTATTATTATTATTATTATTATTATTATTATTATTATTATTATTATTATTATTATTATTATTATTATTATTATTATTATTATTAGTTTACTCAAGGCTCATCACTTTACTTTTTTTGTAAAAGTTCTTTGGCCTAAGGAAAAAAATAAATAAATTGAAGGAAAATAACATTATTTTGTCATAAAACAAAATGGAAGACAAAAAAAGAATTAGGACCCAACTCACATTTCGTCCACACAGATATTCACAGCTAGACAAATAGGCTATAGTGCATGTGAGGAACTGCAGAAAACATCAGAACAATTAGGTTTTCATTATTAAAATTAACACATGAAAATACCTTTGCTGCATTTAAAGATCTCCTTCAGAAGTACCTGATAAAGCAGAATACATCCCATCTGAAAATGAAGGAAATATGTTTTGACAAAATCCTAGATAGTTCTTTATCAAGGCCAGGTATGTATACACATAACAGAAAACCAGAGCAACCACGTATGGATGAACAAGTTGTACACTGCACAACTCCAGGGGAGCCATTCACGTAGATTACAATGTGAATGGTGCAATTGATTAAATCTTTAATTAAATCTTCATTAAATCTTACCAACTTTGTGCCTTCTATTCAGGAACGTGTGACAGCAAGGAAGTTAGAGCAAAATTTACTTTTTTAGGACCTAATATAAAAAAAAAAGTTACCAAGTCAAGGTAAATTGATAGGTATGTATTAAGTCCACTTTGATGAATTTTATTGGCTACACAAGAAAAAAATAAGATTTCTGCACTAGAGGAGGCTACCTACCGTTGAAATGCAGGGAGAAGACATGTAAAAGAACAATTTTCAAATGCTTCAGGAACATTCACAACCAACAGACAATTAACGTGCCGTTACATGTGGTCATTTTCCAGATATGAAAATGAATCTGGCCAGAGCTCCCTCTGCCTGGTTACCCTGGAGTAGCTATACTTTGTACTTGAAAATATAACATGACATTTCTTTTCAAAAATTGTACTGCTCGTCTTTGTTGCCAATTTAGACTCACTATTTCCATCTCACATCTGAGTATATAGGCTTAAGTACATCTCGGGGGAGGGACTCACATATTTACAGCTTCATTCTAACTCTAACACATATAATACAAAGTAAATTCAGACAGCAAGCCAATTCAAATGGCAAGTTTTTACTTCTAAGTGCCATCTCTACTGAGTTTGTTGGGATCTCTTTTTATTAAAAAAAAAAAAAATCTGGTCTTATCACCCGCTAACTATAGGCAGATATTAAAGACTCCATATGTTAATAAATGCTGGAGAAGGACTTTTGACTCTACTGTTAAACTACTTTCATTTCCTTGGGCTGAACAAACTTGCCTTGACTACGGCTGACACCAATTGTTCAATCACACATTAGGATCAACTCGAGATGTATTTCATAAGTGCCATGCAACTTTGCTTACCATAATTGTGCAGGTCAAAATCTTTCCTTATATATCCTCATTCAGGCTTATGGGTGAGCACACACTTGTACATACACAAGCCAGGAAAATCCAATCCCCAACTTGTGTATGTACAAACAGGTATTCAGATATTCGATCTCTCAGCCTGCATTGAAAGTAGGAATTCCTCTGCAAAAAAAGGAACCCCTCCATTGGCATATTTGTGGCATAGGAAATTGCTGGAATTCTCAGAGTGCTAAGGTGCAGGCAAATGATTAACATGTCTCCATAAATCACCGCAGATTTAGGATTTAAATACGTACTAAACATGGCAGGGACTCTTGGGTCTTCTATTTATAAATGCAGTCCTTTTTCTTTTGCTTCTCTCCCACCCCTTTTCCTTTGGATCAAAGGGAGAATTCCAAGCAGACTGAAAAACAATGGTAAATGTTTGCATTGCTGAAATTCATGCTGGTGCCATAAGTGGATTTAAGGCGGACTGGGCTCTATAAACAAAATAAAAAGATGGCATCCAAATGAAAATATGTAAAAAAGATACTGGGGGAAAAATGCTTCAGAGAAGCAGTCTGGTTAGTTGTAAAATGACTTTAAATTAGGCTTTAAAAAGGATTGCTAAATCTTGACACATATATGAGCAGCTTATTATCATGCAATTGTGCAGTAGTTGCTTGATCTTGTTACTGATTCGTCACATATGAATAAATGATTAATTACCAGAAAGGCTAAAACAGAGTAGAGTGAGAGTACTGAAGCTCACCCTGAAAGAGGGGCTTAAACACGTTTATTGCCCTTTAAGTGCATTTCATTAAGGCCAATTAAGGACTTTCATGTCTTATTAGAAAAATGAAGTAGATTTATGAGGTTTTCGTAGGTTGTAAATGCTGGGGCTAGCAGATACAAAACCGAGCACAAATGTGGTAGTTAAGAGCTAAGAAAATATATACAAATGCTCCCAGAAAGCAAATATTTAATGGTAGTAAAAAGCCAGTTCAACACGAAGGCGATCTTTAAATAAAAGAAAGGGCATAATTTTTATTTCCTCTTGTCTACCCGCTATAAACTTAAGGATTTGCACACGGGGAATGTTTCCTTCTGCAGTTTGGGAAACTACTTCAGGGTGGGACAAAAACAAAGCTAACCCAAAAATGGCCCACCAGCCACTGAGTCCTTTGTCAAAACCGAGGTATATATCAATAAAAATGCTCTTTTAATTCCAGAGTGAGAAACACACTCTTAAAACAGAGGAAAGTAAATCCAGCACTGACGTGGTTGTTAATAAACAAACAGCAAGCAAAATTCACTGGCGAGGGTTACAGCCACGTGCCTAACTCTCTGCTTTTCTGGTCCCGTCAGATGGTGTCAGAACATTAGCACAACCAAATGGTTATTATACACCCTGGATTTCCTCGATTCAAGGAAAATTACCATGACAGGTTAGCATGCATTTTCTGTCACCCTTTGGGAATGATTATCACCCCCACACCATTCTAGCCATGGGGTTTATCTATATACTCAACATTCAAGCAGTTTCTTTACTCTTTCACTCACACATACACATACACACACTTAATATTCTCTCAGGAGACTCATGCAGCTTTGTCAAATGCAGGAACGTGCATATATAAATAGTGTTTGGTAAAATGCACATTTTTACCTTGCACACCATTATGGAAAGCCTCAACTGTTTATCATATACCCTCTTGGATAAATAATTTAAAGCCATATGAAACTTCTTCAAGAAACTATCAGCAGAAGACGTACAGTCATAACTTTTTAAGCTCAGATCTTTCCTCCTTTTAAAAAAAATGAATATTGGCAAGTCAGATCATATCTTCTTAATTAAAAAAAAAAAATCAAGAGATGTGCTATATAGCACATGAAAGATGTCCAAAACTCGCCAACAGTTCTGCAGCACACACATATTATTTTAAAATGAACGCCTTGGTTTTGCTTGCTGAAAACCTATTTACTACCACAGAAAAGACTGAACGTAGAATTTTAGCACTCCTTCAAGAGCGCTGGCAAGTTTTTTTTGCTTAGAACCTTTAAAATGGTATTACTAGAAGATCCGACAGCAGGAAATCACATTAACTGTGCAGTTTCAGAAGAAAAGATGGAAAAGTGGTGGATGATATTTATAAAGGTGGAAGTTGTGAAACAAGGTAGAGTCCTATCGGCATATCTCTGCCGAAAAATAACAACAAACACACAAAATAGCAAACGCAATATTAATTTCAATGTCCTTAGTATAACTCTATTTTGTTCTGTGAATTTGATTTTCCAAACAAATAATGGCCTGGACAGAGACCTAAAGCTACTAGCCATGTATCTGTTCAGACTCTGCAAAGAATTTTATTGAACCAAAATGTGATGAGCATCTGTCCTTGGTGATTTATTCCAAACAGTGGAGATGTTATAAAATGAACACATTGCATCTCCTGCTATAAAAGAGAAACAAAATGATCTTTTAGTTAATATCCCATCAAACTTCAGGACACCTCATGGAGCACAAGGATTTCATTCCATTGCACCTTTCTCCAGAATGCCAAAACCGGATTTAGGAATTGAGAAAATGCAGAGTTAAATATGTATAGCCAGTTTTGTTTTTTTCCAGATCAACAGATGCCACTTGATTTTTATTTTTATTTTGACAGCCCAAAATGTAGGCCCAGGCTAGGGTGCTAATTACCAATAAGTTCTTATTAAAGAACCAAGAGTGCTTTTTCAGAAAGTTCAATACCAATCTGGGCCTACACTGAGTTACAAATAGGAGTGGAACCTTTTCAAGTTCAGGATTGGATACATTTTGTCAGGCACAATAGACTACTTCTGGGGAAATTGCTGCTAAAAAAGAACAGAAAAAAGAGGTTGGGTTTAAAAGCTTCCACAGACTTGTAGCATGTGAGTTTTATTCTACAAAAGAATTTTTAGACAGTTTCAGTAAAAACAAATCCAAAATAGATTAGTGCCAATGGGATAAGCACAGGAACATTAAAATTACAACTCACACCCCCAATATTTCCACAATAATGCAGTTTGATATTGTCAAATAAAAACAATACAAGTTTTATCTAATCTAGCCAATTTATTTTTAAGGAGCTCATTAAAACTAGGGAATTAAACTTTCAAATGATGCAAAAGTGATTTCTGCTTATACCCAACTCAGAAAAAAGTCTCAAATTATTAGAGTTTAGAGCAAGATGAGTTTTTAATATTAGGAAAAAAGAATGGTTTCTATTGAATTATAGAGCTAAATCTGCCCAACACAAAGAGCTGGGAGGAGATGAGAAGATGTAGCATATTGAAGCAGAGCTGGACAATTTCAAACTCAACATGGACTTATTTCTCCCTGAATTTTCTAGGTTGGTCATCCATAAATCTTCACTGTAATGAACAAGCTGCAAAGTTTTGCCCTTTCCTTCAGGCTGTTCAAATTCTAATGAAATGCTATAGATAGAATTTCACTGGGCATGCTTGGCATACCTCGAGCATAGAGTCAGGCAGAGCTTTGTGAAGCCACCTTGGGGTAGACAGTTTTGAAACAGAGGAGTGACTTAAGGAAGCAGGCATATATTTGATCAGTCCTTGTAAAATTCAGACTAGCTTTGGGAAGATCTCCAGCTCCATTTCAAGGTAACTAGCTGTTTTCAGAGGTGAAAAGCCGTGGGCTGAAAGCAGAGGTCACCCCCAGCCTGCAGGCTAGATTTCAACCATACATATGTTTTCGTAGAGTCACAGTGTTTTTAACACTGGTAAGCCAATATTGAAAACCAAAAGATCTTCACCAGATTTCTGACTTCTCTTGAAAAATTAAAACATCTCTGGAACAGTGGTCCTAAGTTCCTTGTGGCAATGGTTGGCTGGAACAGAGTATGCGCTCTTTCTCTAGCACCCAACCCACCCCTCCAGTCCCTATTATCTTATTACTGCCTGCTTGTCACATATGTCTGACCCTCGAGTTTGCATACTAACCTTTTAGTCTCTGAGCCCTTTCTTCACATCCCTCAAAATCCTCATGCATCTTAGTTCAATGAACTATTAAACAGAAAGAAATAATAAATGAGAGATGCCTTATTTAGTGACTATGTGGACTACCTGAAAGTTTACAACAAATACTGACTCATCACATTTTCAACTTCTGTCCTGGAGGTCAGCAAACTATGGCCCATGGATGGACCAAATCCTGCCACTGTCTGATTTCATAAATAACATTCTATTGGAACACAGCCACATTCATTTGTTTACATAGTCTGCGGCTGCTTCACATTACAACTCTGAGAGACTGCATGACCTGTAAAGCCTAAATATTTACTATCTGGCCCTTTCCAGAAAAAGTATACCAGCCCCTGCCTTATCCTCTAGATTTGAAGATGTGCCCCCATTTCTAGAGCCCATGAATGGTGCAAAAGCTCCACTTAATGACTACTGCTCTTTCCCAGTGTGCTTTGTATCCGCCTAGGCCACCTGCACCAGTCAATAACTATTTATTTTCTGGGTGGGTGAAGATGTGCCCCCATTTCTAGAGCCCATGAATGGTGCAAAAGCTCCACTTAATGACTACTACTCCTTCCCAGTGTGCTTTGTATCCGCCTAGGCCACCTGCACCAGTCAATAACTATTTATTTTCTGGGTGGGCATGGCCACAGTTCCAAATTTGGAAAATGTACATTTAATAGAATTATTTCCCCAGTACCTACATACCATAGTCTTGAAGTTTCCTTTGTTGACCACCTCAGGAGATGCCTATTTAAACAGTAATTTAGGAGCTGGCTTTATCTCACCTTTATCTTCTAAAATAATACATTCAGGGGGATAAACCTGAAGTCTTCCTGCCCAGTGCTTCATTGAGCAGACTTTTAATCATCACTTGCCCTGCCTGGCACCATGTTATATGTAGACCCAAGGGTCTCAAGAACAGAGTTTGTTCTGCCTCGTTAGAAAGAATAAAGTCAATAAATTTGAGTATTAATCAATGAGATAAAAATGACACAAATCTGTAGGTTGGTGGACGATGTTCCTCCTACCCCAGCCTATAAAAAATCTTAACACTAGCCAGCATCTGTTTAGGTCTGATTTTGTGCCATACATGATACCACAAATCTGTCCTCTAACACTCACACTAAACCCATGAGACAGGGTTATCCTCCCATTTTGTAAAGGAGCAAACTGAGATTTGAAGAAGTTCAGGAATTAACTGCATATCATGAAGCTAGCAAAGAGCAAAACTGAAACTAGAATTCAGTTCTGTCTGACTTCAAATACTTAACTTTCATTGAGGTTTCATGAAGCTGTAGAGATTGCCATCAGGACAAACTCCTTTTCTAGCTAATGACTCATCTTGACGGGATGACACATTTGGGATTTCAGTCCAAGACTGCTCGAATTCCCAATAGGTCATTTAGACACTGTGCTGTGTAAAGCAAAGCACCTTCTATTTAACTGTAATTCATCCTTCCCTTTGAACTGTATCTATAATTCTGATGAACAAGAGCCAGTCTCAAGCGGCAAACACCAACTAAAGGTTCTAGGGTATAAACAGATGTCAGAAGCTTCTCAGATGTACAGATATTCCAGAGGTGAATATTTCTGAATTGCATCTGTTTCTATTTAGCTTCTCTTCTTGTTAGTGAACTTCTCAAGTTGATTTTAACTTCCTAGGTAAGCATGAGGCTTCCAGTTACCAGTGGAACTACACCTGAGCTCCATCAAGAGACAGTCAAAATTATTGGCTGACCTCTTCCTACCCCCAACCACCCCTCATATGCATACCCCAGCAGAATGTGTTCCAATATTCCTCACCCAGGGAGAACTCAACTCAATGTGTATTTATTGATAAATACCATAAATTTTTTGTTACTACCTCTTATGACCAGAGGAACCCATCCTCACTTTTGTAAATCAAAAGTCTCTGGGTAAGGATGTGGGGCAGAAAATCAGAGGAATTGAAAAAGAAAGAAGAGCTCTCTAGAATCTCTTCTGTGCTGCTATGTTTTTTCTTTGGTTTTTGTTTGTTTGCTTAACTTAATTCAGAAAATTTCCTCTCACTAAGAAAGAAAGGATTTGCACTTAAAATACAAGCTTTTGTATTTCATTTTATATCTTCCTACCTGAAGAACAATGTTCCCATTCCACGAGCTTTCTTGTTAACAATGACTGGTAATTTGAGAGAAAACCCCCTTTTTAGCAGCATAGGCACATCCTCTGAGCAGGCACCCGGGGAGGAATGTGTCATAAAGGCACATTCCTCATAATCAAGGATAATTCAAAAGGGAAACAGTGACCGAACATCCATGAGAGCCAACAGAAGCCTAATCCTGAGCCCAGCTCTGCAGACGGGGACACAGGCTGCTGCAAAGCCAGGGCAGATGCCAGAGAAGGGACTAGCCACAAACTGAACAGAAGTCCAGTCCAGAGCTTGGCATCTGGGTTCTTCAGCTGCCAGCCTTGCCTCACGAGTAGCCACAATGTTTGGCTCCTGTGCAGAAAACAACAGAGGATGAGGCTAAAGAGGTCCATGCTCTGTCCTGCCAGCAGCAGGACGAGGCAGTGCCAAGAGAAGGCTGCAGTGCCACACCAGTGCCAATGTGCCTTGGAACAGCTTTTATATTTTCTAAAGGGACAACAGAATTCCTGCAAAAAGAAAAGGCTGGATCCAACACTCAGAACCATTTCTCCCATTTTCCTTTTTCAAAAAAAAAAAAAAAATGCTATTGCTATCCACAGTCCATTTATTCACAGTGCTAACGTGGCCAGTTCTCTTTCTGCTTCTCTCCTGCATCCCGTAGCCTCACATCAAAATCAAGCCGGCAGTTTATTTCACATGTGTTACTAAACTTCTTTTTTTGACCTGAGCATTATTATTTGCCTTCATACAATTTCCAGAAGAAATTATCAACAGAATGTGGGGAATGGGTTGGGCGATGCAGAAGGTGGTTGGGTAGCCTGGTTATGAGCTGAATAAGCCATTCCAACCCTGGATATTTGCAATAGGCTTTCAAAGACCCAATGCTCTACCTGTAAGAATGTCTTTTTGTGGTTGTTCAGCTGGGAAAACTGTGAGATAAATGGAGCAGTAAAATACCGGATAAAGTGAAATCTATTACCTAGACAACAGGATTTCCATGACACCATGACTCCTTGAAACATCAGTGTTAAATAAAATTATAGTAGGCTATTGTTTTAGACTAAGCTCCTGCACTGAGCCCAACAGACCAGACTAAAAACCAAAATGGAGTCACCAAACTAAGTAGTATCTGACCTTCAGAGAAATCAGGAGAGAGATAACAGCCAATTTCCTGAATAGGTCAGTTTAAATCTTCAATTGGCATAATAATGAAGTTCTCTCTGCTTTAATCCTTACACAAAAGAGAGAGCCTGAACTAACCTGATGTTAACTAATCAGTTATTTTTCTCTTGTTCTGTCTTACTATCCCCACAAGAAAAGTAACTTTGAAATGACCAATGTGCTTTTCCTGCTTTCTTCAGCCTTTTTCTGTCTATAAAATCAACCTCTTTTGGATTGGAACACTTATTCTATTTTATGGAAGGACGCATTGCCTCATTCTAGAATCATAAAAAAAGCCAATTGAGATCCTCAACTAAATTTGTTGTAATTTCATCCTTTGACATCAGAAATCAAAAATAAAGGAGCAGAATCTTTTGTCCATTCACATTAGACATAGGAAGAGAAAGGAAGAAGAAAACACAGAAGCCAGTGGAGGACATAAAGACCCTTCATTGTGAGTCTCTCTACCTTACCCAAATTAATGCTCAGATTCGTCCACCAGAAAAACTCAAGCATAGCATACTTTTGGTAAGACAATACAAAATCTCTTGTCATCATGAGGAAGATCTTGATTTTGTCATTTCATTCCACATCTCATAGAAGATGAGTGACTTTGAGAATACTATATGTAAGGCTTTCAATATAAAAATCAAGCACATTTTATGAGGGGTCTTCAAAAAGTTCATAGAAAAGGAGTATTATGAAAAAACTATGCACAGATTGCTGCTTTATATCTGCCAAAAATTAATATTTTTATGGTGAGTTAATATCATTTATGGGGTGTCAGCTATGTCTACAGAAGGTTAGGGCTCAAAGAAGAGGAACCTTATGTTCAAAGGAGCTCAAATCTAGAGCAATGAGCACAACAGCAAACACTTGTGACTTGGTCTCACATACTTAACTACGAAAAAAGAACACAAGCCCCTCATTGGATTGGGTATCATCACAGTTTTCAAATCTCTCTCAAATATTAATTACTCTGTAGTCCACTTACAGGATGCTCAATTTTTTAATGGCATATTAAGTCCCTTTCTATAGCATGTTTGAGGAAAGGTGCCGCAAGATGTTTTTCTGAGTTCTAGGAGCCATAGTTCACCTGAAAGTGTTGCTTTACCAACAAAAAAAAAGATACCAAGAAAATCAACACTAAATGCTAATTTAATGCCTATTTTGTCTGAGGACTGTGCCTCTTGAGTGTTTAAGGGGGTTTTATTTCATTTTATTTTAATAACAACATCATGTTAAAGGCCAACACCAGTCTGCAAACTTAAGGGCTCCAATTAGAGCAAAGAGAATAACAGGGAAACCAACAGAAATTGGCTTAAGGACTTTCAACAATACCAACAGTAAAAAGATGTGAGTATCAATGTCATTTTATGTCAGATGTCAACATGTCAAAAATAATTGTGTTTTGTTGCAATAATAAAATCAAATCCCTTCTTTTCTTTTGTTTCTTCACAAATGCATATACCACATAAAGCAAGCACTTCCAAAATGTGCCATTCTACTTAGAATCAATATTCACTCTCCTGGTATAGTTTGGATACCCGATGTTTGAAAATATGTTGAAGACTGGACAGTCTTTAACTGCTCATGGAAATACATAGCCAGGTAAGGTAACTTTTAACTGGGTATTGCTCTCTCTTCTTTCCTTACCCCAACTGCCTCCTAACCCCAATCTTAACCTTCATCTTAACCCACTTCTTAGTAGCAGAGACATCTGTTTTACAACAATTGAAGAGAAGATGATTCTTTTTAAAGAGTACAGTCTACTAACATGCTAAGGCATTGCCACTCACCATTTTATGTATCCTTTTGTTCTTTGACAAGATATTTGTTTAAGGTTGAGTAGGCACAGCCAAAATGGCAAGTGAAAGGACCAGTTTGGGTAAACCCATAAAATGCACCCAAAACAGGATGCTTGTATACTATTCATAAGATTCCTCTCTTCCTCACTGATCATTCCAGTTTTTTGCAAGGGCCTTTTTAGTGAGTAAAATGAAACTCATATATGTACTTTCACTAAGAAACAAAATGGGGCTTTAATAAAGAAAAAGCATTCTTGCTTTTCAAGTTGGCCCAGTGTAAATTTTAGCTTTCTCTGTCTCACAGGAAATAAAGCTTTAGGCAAGACAAGGATATTCACAGCTCGGCCAAAAATTAATATATTTTTTAGTGGTAAGTTAACATCAAAAGTTTCATACATATTAGTGATGGTCTGGTCTCCAACTGTTCCCAGTCACGTCCAGTCCACACACACAGAAGGAGGAAATCTGTCTGCTATGAATGTTTGATTTGTTCAACTCCCTGCCATGGCTTTTCAGCTGCTAATACTGCTCTGAGAACAGATGATGACTGTAACGGGACAGGAAAACCAACAGAGATAAAGTACTTTAAATTTTTTGAAGTGATAATTTGTAATTCGGGTATTCTTTACCATCATGTTTACTAGAGTACATATATATGTGTATAATTTTAAAGCAACAACCCCCTCCCAAAAGTTGGCAGAGTATCCTAAAATCTTCCATTGTTTTGAAAGCACTGTGTCTGCCATATTAGAGAGGGAATCTTCCAACTCAACAAACACTTACTGAATACCTACTACATGCCAGGTTTGTGTGTGGTGGGCAAGGAGAGATGACAGCAGGAAGTCGCAGAAATGACATGGTCAGTTTGATAAAATTCAATTGAGAACCTAGCAATATGCCACCCGTCCAGTTCCATACACAAAATGCAGGGCAATTAGAAACTCTCCTTAAATCTATCAAAGTGCAAGCCCAGGCTAAGTAGCCAATGAGAAGCTGGCCATTCCATCAACTTTCTATGTGTTCTTTCTCTAGAAAATCATTTTTAGTACAACAGAAACAGCAAAAAGACCTCAAGTAGGGAAGATGGAGTCCTGAAGTCACAATCAGTTCCATGGTGATGGTAGCCCAGCAAAGATAAAAACCAGACACGCTTAACCAAGGAATCCCCTCCCTAGGGAGAGTTAAAGCAACACAGAGGTGAGACCTTCACAGAAGCCAGGTTAGAATATTCATATTTAAGTCCTATCAGATCTCGACTTACACATGGTTGTGGAAATT
Source organism: Galeopterus variegatus (assembly GCF_000696425.1). NCBI lineage: Eukaryota > Metazoa > Chordata > Mammalia > Dermoptera > Cynocephalidae > Galeopterus > Galeopterus variegatus. The sequence goes on along the minus strand of NW_007729439.1, from coordinate 73,579 downwards.
GTGAAAGGTTTCTTCTCTGAACAGATGGTTTGTTATTACAAAATGTATACATTAGAAAACTAGTTCAATAATCGTCATTTTAAATTTACACTTACGGTAATTTCAAAAAGTTATGCATTTACAGGAGTGTATAAAAAATGCCATGTGACCTCAGCATGTGGCTCCAGGACACAGTTCTCCTGGTTCTTCCCTGGCTCACTGGTGGTGGCTCCTTCTCCGTCTCTGCTGGATCCTCGTCCTCTCCCGGACTGCTTAATGCTGGAGTCACCCAGGGCTCCGTCCTTGGTCCTCTCCTCTTCTCTCCCTACATTCACTCCCTGGGTTTTAAATACCACCTCTGTGCTAACTACTCCCAAATTTATATCTCCTGCCCACAGCTCTGTTCTGAACTCCAACTGCCTACTCAGGATTATCACTCGTGTGTCTAAATTCAACATATTCAAAACTCCTCGTCTTTTCCCCCAAACCATGAAGTCATCCTTGGTTTTCCTATCAACTTATGATAGTTCCATCCTCCTAGTTGTCAATGCCAGGATTGATGTCGTGTGTCTAAATTCAACATATTCAAAACTCCTCGTCTTTTCCCCCAAACCATGAAGTCATCCCTGGTTTTCCTATCAACTTATGATAGTTCCATCCTCCTAGTTGTCAATGCCAGGATTGATGTCTCTCTTTCTCTCACAACTCATGTCTACACTGGTAGCAAATCCTGTTGGCTCAACCTTAAAAATATTTCTGGAATCCAACCACTTCTCACCACCTCCGCTGCTACCACCTAGTCTAAGGCACCAGCATCTCTCACCTGTGTTATTATAACTGCTTCTTCATAAGTCTCTCTACTTCTATCCTTGCCCCATGTCCATCTCAATGCAGTAGCCAGAGTGATCTTTTTAGAACTTAAGTCACATTGTGTCATTCCTCAGCTCAGAACTCTCCAGTGGCTCCCATTTCACTCAGAGGAAAAACCATAATCCTTATATTATCCCTCAAGGCCCTATAATGTGGCCTCCACTTACCTCCCTAAATTCACCTTCTCCCACCTTCTCACTTCACTCCCACCACTCTGACTCCCTAGGACCTTAGCATGTGCTCTTTCCTCTGCCGGGAATGTTCTTCCTCCAGCTATCCATGCTCTGTAATTTACTTATGTGATGTCTTAGTCCATCTTGTGTTGCTGTAACACAATAACACAGACTTGGTAATAACAAAGAAAAGAAACTTATTTCTCACAGTTCTGGAGGTTGGGAAGCTCCATATTAAGATGACAGCATCTTGCAAGAGCCTTCTTGCTGCGTCATCCTATGGCAGAAGGCAGAAGGGCAAGAGACTGTGAGAGAACAAAAGATTCAACTGGCAGCCTCAGGCCCTTCTATAACTGGCACTAATTCCTTCATGAGGATGAAGCTCTCACGGCTTAATTGCCTTTCAAAAGTTCCACCTCTTAACACTGTTGCACTGGGGATTAAGTTTCCAACACTTGAACTTTGGGGCACATATTCAAATTATAGCATGTGGTGTGCTTATTATTTAATGTCTATGTGCCCATATAGAATATAAAGTCTACAAGGCAGGGATCTTTATTTGTTCATTTCACTTATGTATCCTAAGCACCTAGAACAGTGTCTGACTCATAGCAGGTATTCAGTAAGTATTGTTTTAATGAATGTCATTGCTAAGCATATATTGAATACTTAAACTCTCTAGGCATTGGACATACATTAATGATTCATGTCCCTGTCCTCACAGAACTTAAATCCTAGTGAGGGGAGGGAAAATATTAACATGTAAACTAATAAACAAGATCATTTCAGATGGCAATAAGTCTTGTGAAAACAACCAGGGTGGTGTGAGAATTATGAAGGAACAACTTTACATGGAATGGTCAAAGAAGTCTTCTCTGACATTTGGGTTGAAATCTGAATGGTAAGAGGAACTGACCCATGAAGGTCATGAAAGAAAACATTTTAGGCAAAGAAGACAGAACAATAAAAGGTCTAAGTCAAGAATAAAATTAGCCTATCAAAGAATAGAAAGACAATGTCGCTGAGGAAAGTCAGTTTGGAGGATGGATAAGCAGGAGATGAGTTTGAAGAGGTGAGCAGGGGCCAGATTACATAAGCCTTGTATGCCATGGTAAAGAGTCTGAATTTTAGTCTATGCGTGACATAATCTGACTGATATTGTAAAAATATTATTCCAGTTACTTTGTGGAGAATAGATTGAGAACGATAAAGAGCGGAAACAGAGACTATTGCCAGATGGGAGGCTTCTCCTTCTGGCAACACAGTGGATTGATGTCTAGGGATATTCTAGGGGAAAAAGAGGATCCAAGGATCCATCCCAAAATACTTCTGCTAGATATATCACAATAAAGATGCTTTTAAATACTCTTTTTTTTTTTTTTTTTTGGTGGCTGACTGTACATTTTTGAGCTTACAAGAAAATAAGGGCAAACCATTGGGGAGGAAAAAATTAACAAAGAACTGAAACCAGAGTGCTAAGGAAACTTGGAAGTCAGGACAGTTCTGAGGGTAAAAGTCAACACATGAACCTAGAGATGTTGGAAGTAACAGTCACAAAATAAAGGACTAGGTTTCAAGCCCGCACAATGTAGATGGGCTGAAATCACGTCCTTACATAATAATGAGACCCTCAAAGAAGCCAAACTCTCAATGAAAGACTGAACTAGAAGAAACAGATCCACTTGTCTGCCTCAAAGGAAATCATCAGAAAAACCTGTCTGATCCAATCTTGGCTCCAGATGTAAGAGTAATTACAGTATAAATAATAGTCTCCTTAAAATATATAACAAACTACCTTCAAATGAGCCTAGAGTTGAAATTTATATTAGCTGTGCAATTGAGGAAATCCCAAACTGAGAACATAGTATCAACACAATGACCTATACATTTAGAAATATTGATGCAAAGTTGCAAAATGACAAGATAGAGAGAATATCTTAAAAGCAGCCAGAGAAACAGACAAAACACTTATATAGGTAATCGTATTGCTGAGAATCATGGCAAATATACTGATTAAATTTAGACTTTGTAAATTGGATAGTATTTAAAGGCTGATCATTAACAAAAAGAAATGGAATATAACTTCGCAACTAGTAGAAGGCAAAAAATTAGTCTAAAAATAATTAACACTCAACAAGAAAAAAGAAAAAGTCAAGTTTGGGGAAAAAACGGGATTCATTAAAAAACAGAATAAAAACAAGGAAGAATAAAAATAAAAACAATAAAATATTAGCGATAAATCAAACTACGATAAGTCAAACTCGGAATTTTTTTTTTTTTAATTTAGCTCCATGCTGCTCACAGGAGATACAACTACATGAAGAATAAAAATAAAAACAATAAAATATTAGCGATAAATCAAACTACGATAAGTCAAACTCAGAATTTTTTTTTTTTAATTTAGCTCCATGCTGCTCACAGGAGATACAACTACACGTGCAGAAATGGGAAAATGGAAAATAAAAGCATGGAGAAAGATATGACAGGCAAATGCTAATTAAAAGAAAAAAATAGCCATAATAACATCAAATCATATAGTCCTTAGGGAAAGGAGCATTATTAGAAATAAAAATTGACAACATACATGTCAAAATATATAGAAAGAGAGAATGTATGTATGGCCTGAGATAGATATATTTATATGTATATATATATACATATGCACAGAAATTTTTGCCTTTCTGGTCTGCGTAATAATTTCGTCTAGCATACATTATACGAAGTTATACGACATTTTCCATTATCTTTTT
>NW_007729439.1:59746-69148 GCF_000696425.1 Galeopterus variegatus | reverse complement strand
TTGAATTTCAAAAAATATGTATCATACGCTACATGCTCCCTGACCAAACTTCAATTTAGTTTAAAATATAACAAATAATAACTTTTTTAAAGTTATGTTTTGACATTTAAAATGTACTTCTAGGCCGGCCCGGTGGCGCACTGCTACAGTGCGCCGCTTGGGAGCGTGGTGGCGCTCCTGCCGAGGGTTCGGATCCCACATACAGACCGGTTCCCGCTCACTGGCTGAGCGAGGTGCGGGTGCAACACTGAGGGTTGCGATCCGTTGCCAGACACGAAAAAAGACAAAAAAAAAATGTACTTCTAGGCCGGCCCGGTGGCGCACTGCTACAGTGCGCCGCTTGGGAGCGTGGTGGCGCTCCTGCCGAGGGTTCGGATCCCACATACAGACCGGTTCCCGCTCACTGGCTGAGCGAGGTGCGGGTGCAACACTGAGGGTTGCGATCCGTTGCCAGACACGAAAAAAGACAAAAAAAAAAATGTACTTCTAAATTACTCATAAATAAAATACAAATTTTAAAATATAAGTTAAAATAAATAGGATGCATAGCCATTTTTTAAAGTTTGTAATAGAAAAGCAGAAAGGTTAGAATTAATGAATAAACTGTCTAAATTAAAAGCTCGAAAAATAAAAACAAAACTAAAGTCAATAAAATAGAAAGAAAAAATTTAAGTCATATTAATTCATCATTAAAAATTAATTAATTAATTTTAAATGGGATACAATCGTAAACAAAATGAGAGGAGGTTTTTAAAAAACAGATGAATTTATGGCAACATTGGTCAAGAAAGAGAGGTGCAAATAAACAATATTACAAATGAAAATGGTGTTAAAAATTCACACACAGAAACAAAAATATAATCAGAATACCCTGAACAATATTATAACAATAATTTCAAGCTTAAATTAAATGAATAAATTCCATTAAAAATATATGACTTAGTAAAATTAACTCAAGAAGAAATAGAAAACACCAATAATCCTATTAACCTTTTTATATATTGTAATTAAAAATCTTCCCCCCAAAAAACTACCAGTTTCAGATCATTTTATAGATGAATTATCCTCAACTTTCAGGGAGTAAAAATTTTTAATTTATACAAAGAATACAAAAAGGGGGATCATTTCCCAACTCATTTTATGAAGGTAGTATAACCTCAATATTGAAATCACATAGGACTTTCAGGGAGTAAAAATTTTTAATTTATACAAAGAATACAAAAAGGGGGATCATTTCCCACCTCATTTTATGAAGGTAGTATAACCTCAATATTGAAATCACATAGGTCCTAACAGAAAGAGAAATACAGGCCAATCTTACTTACAAATAAGAATATAAAATTTTGAACAAAATATTAACAAACTGAATCCAGATTTAAATTTTTTTTTAAATGTAATGCATGTTGATAAAGTTGGGTTTACCCTGGAAATGTAAGTCTGGGTTTATTTGTAGAAAGTCTCATAATTCACCACAATAAAAAATAAATTAAAAAAAAGATAAAAAACATATGATAGTCTCAATGGATGCAAAAAATTCAACAAAATTTAAAATCCATGCGTGAGAAAAATTAATGGCAAATGAGAAAATGGAAGTAACTTTGTTAAGCAAAAAAACAATGTATTTGTCTGTGTAGCATCACAGATAAAGGGCAAATTTCCTAACATACAAAGAGCTCCTAAAAGTTGAGAAGATCAATAACTCAATAGAAAAATAAGTAAAAAGTACGAATAGTGAGGTCACAGAAATGAAAGGTTGTTCAACTTTCCTTATGAGAGAAATACAAATTAAAACTACTCTGAAGATCCATTTCTCACCTATCAGATTAGGAAAAAAACAAATCATGACAACATGCTGTGTTGGCAAGGTTATGGGAAAAAAGGCAGTCTCCTATAAAGGTGGTGGGAATTCAGGAATGGTATAACCCCTATGGAGATAAGTTTAGCAATATTTAGCAAAATTGTACTTGCATATTTGATCCAGCAATGCCACTTCTAGGACTCTATCCCAAAGATGCACCAGCAAATGTGAATAATGTAGGCACAAAGTTATTCATTGTGGTATTATTTTCAACAACAAAAGACTGGAAACAACCAAATGTACATTACTGGGGACTGGTTGGGTAAACTGTGGTAAAGCACATAATGCAGTATAATGCACTTGTAAAACAGAGTAAGCTACATAAAGAAACATCTCTAAATGTTTATATGGAATTATCTCCAAATATATATTGCTAAACAATAATAGCAACATGTAAAAAAAATTGTGGTTTATCGTATGTTATTTTCAAAGTTTTATTGTTATTTTATGCTAACTGTAAATATACCATTGTGCAAAATAGGGGAAGGTAAATGAGTTTTATGTAGCCATTTATTTAAATTTTTGAAAACAAACAATAGAAGGGCAAATTAAGAACAATTTTTTTTTAAATGGTGACCTTTGAGGGAGATAGGGAACAGGATGGAGGGTAAGCGCCGCCGCGCTTCCCAAGCAGCGCACTATCCAGTGCGCCACCGGGCCGGCCCTGAATCATGGCTTTTTAGAGCAATTACTGCTTTTAGTTCTGAGGAGGAAATGTACAAGATAAGCTTGGGACATCTTTTGTGCCAGAAAAGAAGAAAACTGCAATACTATTGAAGTCATCTCAGAAGGACACAGGAGCCAACTTGAAAGAGCTCCCACTAAGTCTAAGATGGAAGAACTTGAGCATAACCACAACAGTTTAAACATATCAAGTATATAAATACCTGTAGTTCATAATGATATTGATAAAGACTCATAAGTCACCTTGAAAGTCGAAGAGCTCCCACTAAGTCTAAGATGGAAGAACTTGAGCATAACCACAACAGTTTAAACATATTAAGTATATAAATACCTGTAGTTCATAATGATATTGATAAAGACTCATAAGTCACCTTGAAAGTCATTAAGACACCTACAAACTACTCTGAACATTAATTAATACAGTGAAAGAATCAAGCATTTATTCTATCTTTTCATACAAATAATATTTTCAGAGTAACTAAATAATGCATAAATGGAAATGCTTCTTTATAGAAAAATTCCAGCTAATGAATACAGAAGAAACGACAGCATTAGATAATCACCATTTTTGTACTACTTAATGAAATAATAGAACAAGGCAATAATCATCAATGAATGCTGTGCTGATTATTCTCTGTCGGTCCCTCAACTCCATTCTCTGCTCTTCCTTGTACTGCTTTGTGCCCCAAGAATCTGACCTCCATGGACTGCTTCACACAGGTTCCCAGTGGAAAGCGCTGGCTAAGGATGGAGGCAGGGAGAGATTAGTGTCATTCCTCCCACTCCAGCTCAAGCTGACTGCTCTGCTGACAGCTGCTGCTTTTCCCTTTGGCCATAGCTCCCATCAGATGGCCCATCTCCCACTCCAGCTCTTACCTGGTAACAATCTTCTCCCCTTTACCTCATCAGGCTTAGGGGCAGTAGTAGCCCCTGAGAGGATAGATGGATGGAGAGAGAGAAAGAGATAATTAACTGAATCCAATCCAATCAAGCTTCCAGATCTAACTCCCAGTTTACAGAAAATACAGGTCATTGAAGAGCAACTTAGATGATGCAAGGAGGAAGCAAGCAGCCAAATCCAAACTGTAGGACATTCTACAGGACAAATAACCTGGACACTTCAATAAATCAATTAAAAACAGGGGCAGAGGATGGATAATAATAAGAAACTTGAGGACAAACAACCAAATGCAACATATAGACTTTGTCTGAATCCACATTCAAACAAACTAGCCATCTTGAAGACAATCGGGGAAATTTCAACATGGCCTTGGTGTCAGGTGATTTAAAGGAACTACTAATTTTGTTAGGTATGACAATGACATGGTTGTTATGGTTTTTTTTAATTCTTATTATCTAGACATGAATATTGAAGTATTTGTAAGTAAAATAACATGTCTGGAGTATGCTTTTTACTTCAAGGGGGAAAAAAAGGAGGAAAGGATAAATGAGATAAGATTGGCATAATTAATATTATCACATAATAAAAACACACACAAAAGATACCACATACTAGGGAAAGAAAAATATATAAAGTCATTATAATAAATTTCACAAAAGATCTGGAAGGAGAAAATTATAAAATTTCTAAAGGCATCAAAAAGGCCTAAATAAATGGAATGGATAGTGAATAAATGGATCAGTAGTGTCAATATAACAAAGAGGTCAACTAAGGAGTTATGCCCTAACTCTTAAGTGTTCTAATTCTTTTCATAATCCAATGACCAGAGCAATTCAGTAAGGAGGTTGGGAAGTCTGATGCATCGCATAGGTAATGGTGAGCAGAAATTCCCCTGTGATAGACATAAACAGATATTTCATAGAAGAGAGAACAAAAATGGCCAAAGAAATACATGGGAAAATGTTCAAATTTAATGTAGGAAGCAAATAGTAAAATCACTATAAGATACCATTAGATTCCACACCAAATTGGCAAAAGTAAAACATCTGACACCAAGTGGTGTTAATGAGAGTGTGGAGAAACAAACTATAATATGCTGCTGGTGGAAGTGCAGATCAGAACAACCATTTGGAAAACAATTTAGCCTTATCTTAAAAAGTTGAACATACACATAAACTACGACCCAGCCAACCCATTCCAATTTTTTAAAATTGGGTGGCTTCTTGGACAGTTTTAAGTTATCTAAAAATTTTTATCACCAATATGAATAGTCATAGAAGAAGTAGTTCCTGGCATATTATAAATATTGAAATTTTTACATCACACATACATGTATCCAAAGGAATTTGAACACTATAATAATTTTATAAACTCCATCATTCATACAGAAATACGTGTATAAATTTATCTTTAAAGTCATAAATTTTGCATTGTTGCTTTGATTCCTTGAACTTCATCCTAATTTAATTTCTTTTATGTTTAAAAATATTTGATTGAATATCCCATCAAATTTCTCTGCAACAAAAATACATCTTTTATAAGTTAAAATGCATTTCTTTTTGTTCAGCTCTGGGAGACTGTGTGAGAATGCTCATAACACCATAGATTGTGACATCAAAGAGACAGAAACAAACCAAGGTGCTATAAAAAGGCAGTTGGACAAATGAATTGTGCTTACTCACATGTTAGAATACTATGCAACACTGAAAAATTGATGAACCATAGCTACACGCATCAACATGAATAAATTTCAGATACATACTTTTAGTGAAAATAATCAAGTTGAGTAAAAAATACATAAAACAGGTGATATAATACCATTTTTAAAAAAACTAAACTAAACAATATATTGTTGATAAACATATTTGTAATTGAACTACACCAAAAGGCTTAGGAATGACAAACCAATATCAGAGCAGCGATGACATTACTCCCATTGGACAGTGAAGGATGTGTTTAGAACATCCTAGTGAAAGGGAGCTTCAACAATATTTGCAATGTTCTACTGCTGACTTTTGAATGTTTGTTTTACTATTCTTTTATGTTATTTTTATGCCTGGAATATTTTTAATGTTTTTAAAGAGCAGATTAGTGTCTACAAAGGTACAGACCCACCTTTTCTAAGGAGCCCTCATCATGACCCAGGTGATGTGTCGGGGGAATGTCATGTGGTCCTTGGGTCTGGGGAGGCTGTACTTTCTGCCTGATCACTCAACGTTGGGAGGGACAAAGAAGAAAGGAGACTGTTCATACGTCAGTTCTCTGCTAGAGAGTCTCACATCTGAGGCTTAGAGTTTGTTACCTGGTAGGACTGAAACTTTTTCTGTAAGACTTCATCTCCAAATTTAATTGACATTGTACTGGCTCTTTTAAGCTTTGGCTTGTCCACACAGGAACTCTCCAGACTAAAATTTCATTTCCCATTACAAAAAATTTGATTTATTCATTCACTCATTCATTCAACAAATGTTTATTGACCCCCCCCCAACACTGCACCAGATCCTGTAAAGAACACAGAGCAGTCTCTGTTCTCTTGAGACGTATGGTTTACAGAAATTTTAGTATAAGAAGTAAGGATCATTCAAAAGAAGAACAGAGAATGAGAGGAAAAGGGAGGGGAGAGAATGCAGGCAAGCTTCCTGAGAGAAGGAGACGTGTGGATGGGAAGAATAAGAATTTTACTTCTTTCTTCCTGAGGCCCACCATATTTGATCTACTTTCCTCCACATGATCTCTCAGCTTTGCTGGGTTTGCACGATTTAAGGCATTCCTGGTTTTCAGAGGCAGTGACTAAAGAGAGAAGGAAGTACCTGCCACTGATTCTGGGTGTGTTTTTGTATGAGTACCTCTCAAGGTTTTTGCTTGTTTATCTGTTTTTTCCCCAAGGGTCTATTCTCTTTCAGGTCTACCTGAAAAACTTTTTTGGGGTCATGGACTCCTAATGAAGTTTATAGACCTCTTTTCAGATAACGTTTTTAAATGCTAAAAATAAAAATATATAGGATTACAAAGAATACAATTACACTGAAATGCAGTTCCATCCACGGACCTCCCTGAGAGAGAATGGGCTAGATTTAAAAAACAAAAAGAAAAAGCAAGTCCTGTTCTTCTGAATCCTTCCACAAAGATAACTGGCTGGGGTATAGTGACTCAACTGAAGACAAACGTATTTGCCTTGCCAGAGGAATAAGCTACCTCAAGAAAACTTGATTTAAAAGTGAAGTGGCTGATTGTCTATTTCCTAATAAAGCACTGTAATCAAAAATACTCAGTGTTGTACTTCAACAGAGTGTTTCGTTTATCAAATGTTTCCAGAACATCAAATCCATTTCTTAATTTCTGTTTACTTTTTCATCATCTCTCCTCTCGCACCCCTGCTTTATACCAATCTCTGATCTAAGTCTTAGATGTTGACAAAGAAGATTTGGCTTATCCTGCCTCACTGCACAAGATTCCATCACCTCCCTATTAATGAAGCAAATAGCACTAGACAGGGATCTAATGTAAGTATTCTCTTTGTGAACAGTAACTGTGACATTGGGAGCCCTGTAGATTGCTTGATTGCATGCCTAATCATTCATGGTAATTCATCCACTGGGCTTGATTTGGGGGGCAACACTTTTTGGCATGCCAAATCTAACACCCGTCACAATTCAGCATCTTTACGGAAGGTATTTGACAGAGATCTATAAGCACCCTCTTGATGAAATGTGGTCCCTGCACCATCTTTTCATTTGGGAAACTCCCTAAACATCCTTTTAGTAAAAGACAAGGGTTTAAATATCTCCAGACCCAGGAGGCAGAAACACCTTGCTGTCTTTTCTCTTCTCAGTAATTGCCTTTTTTTCCCAGAGAACTCAATCAGCTATATCTATCATATAGCATAGTTTCAGACGAAACTATTTTATTCCTTGCTTCATGATGTCCCTTCTGATAATTAATGTCGGTTCACATAAATATTAAAATGTATTACCCTTACCGTTCCAAATAAAGACTCAATGATATTCTCCCTCCTTCTCTTTCTCTCTGTCTCATGCACATATGCACCTTTACCCAGCACCTTCTTCTCCCGCTTTGCATCTCAGAGTAGAGAGAGGAATAAAAAATTAAAAAATATTAGATACTGCCTTTTGACTTGACTGCTAACACAATAAAGCAGCATTGTAAACTGAATCATGGGAGTCTGCTGTTCTTATTGCTCTCTTTGCTGGTATTACTTCATGGATATTAGAACCCTTAGGGATATTGGAATATGAATAAAGATTTTTTTTAAATCAGCTGGGTTTTTTTTTCTTGGTTCTGTTTCTAAAAATAATGCAGTTTGCAAAAACAGAAGGTTTGGTTTATAACACAAACAAAATTGTTACATTCTGAATGGGTTGTAAGTACCTGATTCTTTGCCTTTTTACTCATCCCTGAAAAAAAAAAAAAATCTGCAAATCCATTTGCTAACCAGCTGTACCTCTGTGCGAAATAGATAACAACCTGTGCAAGCCAGGGTTTGCTGTGAATCGGTGCTGATAGGCCTGAATCTCATAGCTTTTTTTAAATGCTAATGACAAGAAACATTTCCAAAGCCAAAACGCTCTTGTAGATCTGTCTTCCTCTATTATGACTGATATTTGCTTGTAAGTACATAGAACACTTGTTCCCTGTCCCTTATCTGCGGTGCTGCAGCATGCTGACCTACATACCATTCAGCACAATATGATGCACAAACATCTTCTATATAATTTTTCATTTTCGACTTAAAAACAGTAGAGGCAAAATAGGATTGCTGCAAATCTAACAAAGAGATGGCATTATTTCCAAATAAAAATGTGCATTTTTCCAAAGAATTTATTTGTCTAGCAGCATGAAGTTCATACATAGCAATGCTGGGAAAAGGGTGTTGAATTGCGATTAGGAAGGAAGGAGGGAAGCAAAACCCATCTTTTCTACTCCCCAAGAATAATTAAACTAACTTATTTCTCACCACAATTCAAAGTTCAGCTTTCCTGAACTGTATTTTTGCAGTGTCATGAAATGCGGCAAATACAATAATGCTCAAATACGTACAATAATAACAAAGGAATAAGGGTAGAAAGTGACACGAGTAGCCACAGGGAGAGAAGAAATAATCTATTCTCACACCTGCCATTGTCAGAACACTCCAAACCATGTTATTTATCTTTTTTTAATTTCTTGCCACTATAGCTGCCACGTTGTAGGTCCTCTCCACCATTGATATGATGCTTGGGTTTCCAGCAAAACTGTTAATAGCTGCAGTTGAAACCTTAAGCTTGTGGTTATCTGATGACCTAGCTTCCCTAATGCTCTGCAAGACCATTATAATTGCAAATACAGCCATGTAAAAAGGAGGACTGTATTTCTAGGATAGGGGCACAATGGAGACCAGCAGAGGTGCCAGCAAGGTCAAAGGGCAAATAGGGTGACTGGCCAAATTGAAAACCCCTCATTAACTTGGAACACAGCTGAAAGTCCCCACTCACACTGCCGTCCCTTCGCCAACCTAAGAGGTGGCTTACGAATGCACCTACGTTTAATTTTTAATGATCAGCTGTCTTCATTTTCCAGGTTTGATGCATCCAAAACAAGTGAAAAATCCCCAAGTAAGATAAAAATGGCTTGGGCTGTGGCCCAAATGACCTCTTTCCTTGAACTTTAAGGAACTTATTTTGTTCCCTAATTATTTTGAGGAGACCTGAGAAAGAGAGCTGCAACAAATACTTTGCCACCATTGTCGGGTGTTAACAATAAGTTTTAAGCATGAATCACATTTCTGAATCATTATTTTATGGTTCTCTAAAAGCAGAGCCACTCTTTATAAAGAGTTAGCAATTCTTTAAGTTTGACCAGCTAGAAGCCTCTTTTTCAAAAATCTAGATCAAAGATCAAATAAATTGTAGGGCCCCATAAAACCCCAAAGGAGACATTCCCTAAAACATGGCGCCTTTCC
>NW_007729439.1:13516-58007 GCF_000696425.1 Galeopterus variegatus | reverse complement strand
TTACCGGTCCAAAAAAAAAAAGTCTCACTTTCACATCATTCCAGTTTGGTGCCCTTGGGTCTGGAGTATCACACTGGGAGATCTCAGCAACCCTCATTCCTTCCATGGTTTACTCAAGAAGCTTCATTCTAGATTGTCTCAGCTATAACTACAGTGAGCATTTATCCCATTTGCTCAGGACATCACAGTTTACTCTTATTGTCCCAGCATAATTACTAATAGCTTCCATTTGCACTTTCAAGAAGACCCTGGTTAGGGATGACTAATCACATGGGCTCCTAACCATAACACAATCTATGATACATAACCCAAGCCCCACGTTAAACAAATTCTAGTCCTGATCCAGCACCAGAAATGCGTCATCCAGCAAAGCTGCAAATTCCTACTGGGACTTATAACCCTCTGCCCCCCAAGCAATAGACAGTTTTTTGAAGAAACAGGCTAAACAGGCCACCCTGTCTGATTCAAGAATATGGCCTGTAGGCATATTACCTGTCTCAATATAGCTTTTCTCCACTTGCAGCCACTGAATTCACTAAAAATTTTCAGGATCCAGCTAAGCTCTGTTGTATTCTGCATAAAACCTGACTCTGCTACAAATGTCTTAAGAATAAAAAATTTATCTTGTTCACCTCATTGTCTCCCAATGCCTTTTGCACTCATTTATAAGAAACACTCATTATAAATGTTTGTTGAAATTCCCAGAACATTCAGTCAAAACACCTGGATGGTTGGCCTAATTCTTTACTTTCTATCCAGCTATTTATCATCATGTAGATCCAAAGAAATCCAGAAAACAGACAAATGCCAGGCCTGAGCATGTTTGTGGGAAGAAGGGCACAGGTGCACATGGAAGGAAGTAACATCCACACTTAAACCATTGCTTCCCCTTCTAGTAACTTCTCAATCTTCTTTATGTTCTTCTCCAAGGCGAGTACTTGGCCACTTCTACAACCCAGATATTCTAGAGGTAGGAGCCAGGTCTTCTCCCCCTCAAAATTAATAAAACAGTTTCCACCTGGATCTCCCCGAGTACTTGGCCACTTCTACAACCCAGATATTCTAGAGGTAGGAGCCAGGTCTTCTCCCCCCCCAAAAATTAATAAAACAGTTTCCACCTGGATCTCCCGCACAAATAAAGTCAGGACTCAAGACATAATCTTGATGAAGAAAGATCGATGCTTGATGCTCCAGCCTGCCTTAACCTGTCCAGCATCTCGGTCAGTCTGGGCTCCATGGAAAGGCCATCATGGTGATGGGAGAAGTGTGAGGGGTGAAATAGGAGATAATGGAAGAGTTTAAAATTATCTTTTGCTCATTCTGACTTTTTTTAAAAGTTGAGATTTGTCCACAAGTTATTAGCAAGAATTGTAGTGTTTAAATAAACTTCATAAATTGTGCTGAAGCATTTTGCCTCCATTTTTACATTCCCAAGTTTTAATTTGTGATTTTTTTCAATTCACAAATTAAAACGTGATTTTTTTGTTTCAGATCACCCAAGCAGACTAAATAAATGTTGTGACTATGCCTAATGGAATGATTTTTATGCGCCTACCACATGGGATGGAATCAAAACTATCATATAACTTGGCATTGTCTGGTAAGAAAAACACTTCCTCTGACATCTATCCATCTTTGCAAAACAGTGAAAACAAACAAAATGGATTTCAAGCTGGAAAGAAGGGATATAAAAAATTGGGCCTTGAAATGTGGACTCCACAGTTACAAAACAGTTTTTTGAAAGGTTTGAGTCTGGGAACTTTTTCCTTTCATCAGCTAACATAAAAATCGTTTCAGCAAGAAGTAGGGAACAAAGAAGATTTTCATTTACAAAAGAAAGTTTAATGGTACAGTGTCTGTTAGGAACTTTTATTTATGCTGCACCTGGCATTAATTTTAAGTATATGTCGAATGGAATTGCTTGTGTCAACATTGACAAGGACATACTGTGTTTCTGCATCCAACACTTAAACTTTTGTCATGTATGTATGAACGCAGGGCTCCCAACAGCAGTGTCAGTTTGTATTGGAGGACTCAGGCAGAGAGAAGCTGTGTGTGCATTCTTTGCAGAGGTGGGTCGGCCTCCCAGCTTCTACACGCAGAGGATGGTCACTGAGAGCTCTAGTCTGCGCCCTCTACAGTTTGCGCCAGCTCACACTCAGTTGACAGATCCCAATGCTTCCCCATCTGAAAATAAAATATTCTTTGAAATAGCATTATAAACAGCAGATGGATAAAGCTGAATTGAGGAAATCTTTTCATTCATTTCATAGCTCCTCCTAGTCAAAGCAAGATTTCAGAGTTTTTAATTGTAAAATCTCTAACTTCATCTGAAAGCATTATCTTTCCTTTTCCTTTTTTAGTAAAAGAAAATATGATCCAGGCATGTAGTTATGTTTCGCTCTACTAGGAGAGCAAGTCCAGTTTTGGGTTGACCTGGTTCAGCATAGAGGGAAACACACAAGACTGATGAGTCCAGAAATCTGGGTTCCAGGGCCATCTCTGCCACAACCTGGCTTCGTCACTTTGTCACTTCATCTTCCTTTTCATCACAGCTTCCTCATCGATACAACAATAATCTTGGCTGAGATCATCTCAAATTCTCTGAGGAGCCTTGCTTTACAATGGTGCACATTTTAATCGGATGTGAAAAATTTATTTCTGATGCATTTAAATGCTAATAACTAAAGAAAAGAAAGTTGTGAACTACGAAATCTGCAGATCCAGACCGTCAGCCCCAGTGAATTTGCAGGTCCAATATTATATTCTACCGTTATCAGACTGACCCAGAAAGAAAGCAAACCAGATATTAAGACAAAGTCTGACGAAGACATCCAGTGGCAAGTTATATGCCAAATTTGCTCTAAGAGAAAAGGAAATGCTGCATTTAATCCATACTACAGCCTCCCACAGTTCAAAGTGGGGGTTGGGTTTAAAATCTAGCCAATTTAAATTAAGAAAACCTAATCTTTTGAAACAAATGAAATCTTAAGTAAGAATCATTTCTGGTTAAATGCACCATTATCACAAAGAGTTCAGAATTTAACCATAACATTGAAGAACCCAAACATTAAAAGTACATCCTTTCCCTATGATTTTCAAACTTTTAAAATCTAGATTAATCTCCCATGATGATAAGCCTGTAATTTTAAAAATCGGAATTATAAATTTGCCCCTCTTCCATAAAATTCTATCCTCTCTCTCCTTCCACCCACTCTCCATCTCACCATGGAAGGACTGCAGATGCCTGGCTTTTCAATTGCTGCAGTCCCAACCAGGCCAGCCAAGAGTAAACCTGAATTTGCCATGGGACACTGAATTGCTGGAGTGTTGGTAAAAGCTTGCTGCAGAGGACAGTGAAGGAAACAGTTTCTAGTCCAGAAATGCTTCTCTGCCCTTATAGGAGCAGCTTGCAGGAGAGCTGCGCTCAACCACATTTGGGTCAGGCATTCATTCACTCTCTCGGCAGCCAGTAGCCATTCACTCCAAATGGAACTCAAGCATTTCCTGGGCAGGTAGGCCACAGTCTGAGCACGTCAAAGCTTTTCTTTGTCACTGGAGCTGTTAGCTATGTTCCGGGTTTCCATGCACCACACACTTAATCGAAGCCGGGAGTGGGTGAGACAAAAAAGAAGTACACAGATGTATAGTTAGCTTTTATGTCCTGTAGGATACCCTTGAAACATGCTAAAAAATGTCAGTCAAGACATCTGGTCAGCTGTCCTAATCCATATTGGGGTTTTTAGGCTACTGTTATGCCCCAATATGCTTTGAACATTGCCAATATGCTTTCTCCACAGAAGCAGCAGTGTGTCCCCTTTGGTTTCTCAGTTCGTCCCCAGCACTGGTGTTTATAGTGTCACGTACCGAGTGAAATGAAAAACCACATACTGTATCTCGTGTGTCTGGCTAATGAAACGGGTCAGACAAACCTTGTGCAATCAGGGATTGGAGCCGATTGGCTTAGGTCAGGTCCATCTTGCAGACTGCAAAAGAATCAGCTGTCGCCAGTGCCACGCAGCAGATGGACAGTTTGCATCGATTTCCAGTCAGCCGCCAAACCCTTTAGAAGCTTTGGCAGCCCCAGCAGCATCAGGCAGCAGCCTTTGATGTCCTGCAGATGGCTGTGGCAGCCATCTTGCCTTGCATCCTGACAGGCCCACGTCTTGCTTTCAGGCAGCGTTCACTCTGGCCTAGGCCCCTGATCATCCAGAGAGATGGGTCACTGGTCTGAGAGGCACTTGCCACTAGCCAGAACCTTCTGCCAGCTTCCACTTCTGTGCGGATAGCAGCTAAAATGTTCTTTCTTTTAAAACACACACACATCCTAATCTGGTTCCTCTGACCTCAGGTTTCTGGAGGTAAACATGCCTCTTTACCTTCTACTATGTCACAGGTCCAACCCCTAGGCAGTAACCTCTTTTCTTCCCTGGTAAATGAGAGACTGCTTTGATACTGTCAAAACCTTCCACCCACATCGACTTCTGTGTAGATGACACAGGCACATAGATGTTCCTTTAAAACCAAACAAACATAAAATCAGAAAACAAAAAGAAAGAAAGCTAAAGTATGTGCTGCTTTCTCTTGCCTCCAGACTTCCTGATGGAAATAGCGTATGTTTTCTCCTTCCCAGGTCACAAGGTTGGCCCCAGACAATCTCAGACCCCCGTCCTCTGGCACTGCCACCCAAAGTATCGGCAATCAGGTAATTTCAGAATAATCAGGATTGCAGATTGGAAGGTTTTTAATTTAATGTCCATTTTAAGACCCCCTCAGAGCTTTGCTTCATCTGGGTCTGACTTGCCCTGAGCCCTAAAGCAGCACAAAGCATCGTCTTCATGGTGGTCAGACTAATCTTGTGCCATGAATAGCCCAGAGTAATCTGTCAAAAAGCTGAGCCTGGAGATCTTCCAAACAGAGCCCTTGCACATTTGGTAGGAGCAGTTAGGAATTCTGACTGGCACTATTAGTTAGAAGTCATGTCACTGCACCACAGAGGCAAGTGTGGGTCTCTCCCGCACATGAGATCAACCTAGAAACTTCTACTCCCCTCCACACTCCTTGATACAGTGGGGCAGGCAGGGAGAAGTTTAGAGCAAGTGGCTGACAAAAATTAAAAACAAACTCAATGAAAATAAATTCAATAATGTGTGATTTCCAGCCACTCAAAAGTAATAGAAATATTTGGTAAAAATATATAGATATAAATTGCCAATTAATGCAAACTGGTTAAAGCCAGTAAATGGAAAAAAATAAAAAGTTAATTAGAGCTTTTTAAAGCTTTGTTATATATACATCATTTGCAGGTGCTACAAAAGTGAAAAATAACCATTATAATTACTAGTATTCAAAGATTCATATTTTTCCCGTGTAATTTATTTAGGATTATCAGTTTCCTTGTAGTTATACAAAAGGCCTGTCAAGGTGTTTCCCACGTGTTTGGCTCACGTATGCTCCAAAAACAAGCCAAAATGCTGTTGTATTTCACCCAGTACAGGGAAGCTACTCTGAGGGGGAAAAAGAAAAAATAGGCCAAGTTTTACCTGGATCTCTATCTTGGTTAAATTATCTTACATATGTTTTAATTTTTTTTCTTGTTCTTTCTGTCTTTATCTTTCTCTCTCTTTGTTAAAATACATCTGTGTTTGTTGACTGCCCCAGATTATATCTAAGTGAGGAGTGAGTGTACAGCACCTGGTATAGTATATGTAGCTTAACAATACGTATCATTACATTATTTACAGCTCATTTTATGTTATTCAGTAGTAAACTGCAAATTAACCCTTCAAGGACCAGTCAGAGAAAATGCTCCATTAGGCATGAGATCTCCAATGAAGGCTTTTTTTCCCTGGCAGAATTGTTAAGGGTACATCTATAACTGTATTCATAAACACAGAAGTGTGTTCATTACAGCAGGGATGCCCACCAGAGCCAGCTAATTCCTCTCCCAGGAAATCTGTTTCATAATGATATTCCTTACTATGCCACACTTGTACTTATGCTGATAACACAGGTTATAAAAGGGACTTAGGACGGCAGTCAATTAATGTACTGGCTCTTTAACCTCCTTTATTAGAGAACATTAGGCACCAAAGGGACTCAGTGTAATGCTGCTGGCAATAGAAAGACCCAGCAATACCGTTTCATGCCGTCTCAGCCCTGTCTTCAGTTCACGGGAATACACATCATGATCTGACCTCATTAGGCACCGATTCAGCTGCAGCTGCAGGCAAATACAGCAGGGAAGGTTGGTGAAAGTGGGTGCCAAGAAAGGACCTTTCTCACACCTGAGAAAAAAAATCGCCACTACCAAAGCCGACCTCAGAGCCTATGGTAACTTTCCTTTGACTGTCTCATAAACTGACTCTTCTAGATCATCAAGTCCTACTTACTTTTGTCCACGTTTGGGGAAACTGAAGCCCAGAGAGGCAAAACAACTAGCCTAAAGTCACCCAGCTTATTAGGAACAGAACCAAATAGAGAATTCAGAGTTCCTGGTTCCTAGAAGTGGGCTCCCACCCCATCTCCTGATGCTTTTTCAATACAAAAGGCAATCATTAATAAGCAATCATTAAAGATTGGCCCCAGGGGAGGGAAAAGAATAGAAGCATAAATATAAATAGGCTTTTAAAGATAGATAGATAGATAGATAGATAGATAGATAGATAGATAGATAGATAGATAGATATAATTTTAAAATGGATTGCGAGAGAGAAATTACAAATTTCAAGTAAGTTCTTTGAGAATAAGAAATTTGGTTTTTCCTTTTCTCCTCTAATTCACATTATTGAGGAAATAAATGCATGTGTTAGACCAAAATCAAATGTAATGATGTAGAGTTTTCTAAAAGAAGGATGCAATGCCATTTGAAGAGAGAAAGAATTCTACTCTGCCATACTACGCAAACACTACTGCTAACCTTTAAAGAACCCAACAATATCTTGTTGCTGAATTAATCAGTCTCAAGATTATCAGCAATTTAGCTACACTTTGTTAGTAATTAGCTTGATAAATTAAGATCTGCAATAGAAAACATGACATCTTATTGTTCTGAAGGTTTTATAGTATTTTTCTAAGAACAGTAGCTTTGTTTTAAAACGTTCATTTCTATTGCAAGGAGACAAACAACAAAACCCAAAGTTTGCCGAGTCTGGCTCCAGACAACAGCCTGGCCCAGATCCACTGGGCAAAATACCAGAGATTAGCCATTCATAATGCAAACTTCAAATGTGTGATTTAAAATAATATTCAAATCCTAAAACTGTGGGCAGTGGCTTCTAGATAGTGAGAAGCTATTAGTTCAATTCCTTCATGTTCTCCTTTCTTCTCTAAAATCATGGAACAAATGGGCTGGGGGAGAAATATTATGAAAAATGGTAAAACATGAAGAGATTTATCCGAATGGCTGTCTGTGTACTCAGAGTGCAAAAATAGCAAATTAGAACCTGAGCTCTTTTTCCTCAAAACTGTCCACAGAAAGATGATTTCTTGGGGCTAATTTCCATTCCGGGGATAGGGAAAGTTATTTTAAATGACCAAAGCCATTTCAGAAGGGTAAGAGCATATCAACATGTCCACAGGGTCAGAACTGCTTGCTCTCAAGGATTTGAAATGCTCCAGAAGCGCTGGTGATACAATTCCCTCCCCTTCACAATGAATGGAAATGAGAAAAGGTATCTTCCTCTGAAACATGCTAAAAATACAGCAATTACCCGATACAGATGTGGTGTCATAAACTCCTATTCCAAAGCATTCTGTTTCAGCCATGATTTCCATTGCGGAAAACTGTACTAATAGAAACATCCCTATTAATCTGAATTTGAGATATTTCATACAATGTATATTACCTTTCTGCTGCCTGCAACCTTCTGCCAGGTTTTTTTTTTTTCTTTTTAGGAGGTGCTTTGAGGGGACCATACCATGAGAACAATACACAGCTGCTGCTGTATAGAGATATCTAATTGTCAATATTGTGGAAATTCTACAGCTTATTACGTGCATTCAGTCTAATTCTGGGCAAATTGCCAGTCACTTCAGGGACAATCAAGTGAGCCACATTACACGTGGTATAGCATCACAGCTTTAAGATACCCGGCTGTTTTGCCTCTGGCCAGAGAATGTTTGTACCAGTGCTACCGAGTGAAGGGGGGTAACTACAAATAAAATAAAATTTGTATTTTTTCAAGTGGGCTGCATTTCAAGCCCAGATGTTAGTAATGAAAGATTCAATTTAAGGATTTAAATTACAAATAAATAAAGTATGAAACAGATGTGATTTTTAAGGAAGTTCAAATTATCCAGGAAGAAAAATATCTCTGTGCATGACAAAGTAATAGGGATTGTCTTGAAGAGTCTGTTGAAAACAATCTGCTAAGCGCAATTCACCCTTAGGACAGGATTGGTTTGGAATGGGAAGGACTGGTGGAGCTTGTCATTAAACAAAAATTGTGTTTAATAAAACTTTATAACCGTGATTAATCCTATGAGGCCCTAAAGGAGTTTGCAGTTTCTGATAAACACATTTTCCTTGTTTGCAATGGTAATGATATTTTGAAGTGAATGGAATAAGAACAAAAAACTCTAAGGGTAGAAAAAGCAGGGTTTGGCAGGTACCACCTCGGCAGAAATTACAGGGACATGTAAGAAATGAGGGCCGCCCATTGGGAACCTGCTTTGATGTGTGTGTGACACATGTGTCCATAGATGGGTGTAAATTTTACTGAGAAACAAAGCGATTGAGCAGGCAGTAATGGAGCACATCTTTATTTATACTGACAAGCTAATAAGGCTTTTTTTATTCTAAGCCGATCATTAGGTTTGCCTATCAAAAGGATGACAGTGATATAAGACACAGCATCTTATATTTGGGGAATATTCTATGAAAATTAAATCAGAAGGGATCATCCAGAGCTGTGCTGTTCAGTACAGTAGCCACTGGTCATATCTGGCTATTTAAATTTTAACTAATTAAAATAAAACTTAAAATTCCATTTTCCATTGTGTTAGCCACATTCCAAGTACGTAACAGCCACATGTAGCTAGTGGCTACCATATTGGACTGCACAGGCAAAGAACATTTCCTCCACTGCAGAAAGTTCTATCCGACAGCGTTGCTCTACAGCAATGGAGGAACACTGGATTTGGACATCAGAAAACAGAGTTTGATTCTTAGTTTTCTTTGTAGCCATGAGGCCTTGTGCATTGGTTCTCCCTTATCATTCTGAATTTCATTCACACCTGCGTATGCAAACACACCCCCCTACTTACCCTGATACTCAAACAAGGCTGACAAAAATAGCATTATAGTACCTCCTTGTGGTCCCACGGAAAAATCAACCTGCAAGCTCAGCTCTGCTGACCTGACATCTCACCTGCAGGTTAGTTACCTTCAACAGGTGACTGAGGACAAACACATCCAGAATCTCATCCTTGTTCTCTATTGTTGGGAAAATACAGGAAAATGGTCAAGACCCCTCAGATGTTCAGAATCTTGCCCAGCATTTGCTGTGGGTAGGTTGTGTGTGGGTGGAGTTAGTGCACCTGCGCAGCACCGCCACCGTGGCTGGAGTTTACTGCCTCCAGCGGCGCATCGGCACAACCAGCCGTGACTTTCCAACCTGCAGCTTCCAAGGACCTGTTTGCCAGTTACCGAGCTCATAGACCTGCATGTGAGGGGTCTGGGGGCCCAGCCTGGCATATGGAAGGTTTGTGACCCAGTCTGTGAACAGGCTTGAGGGGTCTGTGAGCTAGGTAACCGACAAACAGGTCCCTGGAAGCCTCAGGTAGGGAAGGCATGACAGCCAGTGGCAGTAGCCACCTGAAGCAGTTAACTCCAGCCACAGTGGCGGCACCGCGCAGGCGCACTAACTCGGCCCACACACAACCTGCCCACAGCAAACGCTCTGCAAGGTTTTGAACATCTGAAGGGCCGGGACCATTTTCCTGTATTTTCCCAACGTCTATAAACAGGCATTATACAGGTGTCCTAGTACCAACAACCAAACCTTAGCTAGTCACAATGACACAAAACTAAATCATTTTCTTGAAGGTGGAGAAATACAAACTGCAAAGCAATAGACCTTTAATAGGAGAACCAGTTCAGAAAAAAAGTGTTAATCCTTTGCCACACAAGCCCTAACAGTTATGTTGTACGTGTGGTGGAAATCTCATCTCCTGGGCATCTCCCCTACTAATGACTGTGCATCCTCAGAGTGCCAGCTCGTGCACAAACCCACCCTGGAAGAAGAGCACAGCTTCTTTGTGCACAGGGCATCGTCCCTGTGCCACATGAACTTTTTCTGACTCTTCAGAACTGCTAGCAGCCATTTCACTTGGATTCTGGCTGTGATAAAGCAGCACTGCCTCCCTGGCATCAGATGGAAAATGTAATTTTATGAAAACTCAAAAGTCAAAATCTTGGAAAAGTCAAGACCCTTCAATATGTGTCAGAGTAATTTTTGAAAGACTTTCCTAGGGTCTTCAAATTCCAAGAGCACTTGCAAAATGTGTACATTTTTCTCTATAGTAAAAGAGTATGCATTTCTGTCATCTCTCACACAGACTTCCTCTCGTTCTGTTTATTGAAGGATTTTTGTTTTACAAATCATACAAGTATTTAAAGAATCCTAGGATATTGGAGCTACATGAAACCTTAGAGATGGTCTAGCCTAGGGTTAATAACTTAGGGTCCACAACCAAACAGGGGATTCATGAATGGGCTATAGGAAACACATGAATCTTCTATCATATATAAAATTGTGTGTAGGAATTTTTCAGAGAAGAGGGTTCACAGCTATTATCAAATCATCAAAGGCCAAAGCAATGTAAGAACCGTTGATCCAGCCCATTTTAAATAAGAAAACTGAGGCTCAGAGAAATGAAGCGACCTTCTAAAAAGTCACACCAGCTAGTTTGTGACTCAAGTCAGGCTAGAAACTCTTCTCTCAGAATCATAATCCACTGCAATATTCACTATAACAGGCTGCAGAGGGCATTTTTCATCTTGCCTGTGGGTAATCCACATGCCAAACTGAATTCAAAATCCTTGGACTCATTGTAAGTCAAGAAAGCTAAAAAAAAAAAAAAAATGACGATTTTGGATTTCAAGGAAATGTTCAATTGAAGGTGTGTTGTGTTCTGTTATTATTACACAAACTCGCAAAGAGTTAGCGACATTGAGGGAAATTTGGGGGATTCAATGTTGCTTAGGAAAACTTAGCTTTTTGCCTTTCTCCAAATTTCAGAACTATGTTAGAAAGATGGCCCTACCACTGGTTATTCCCTGAAGACATAATACTTTTTTTGTTTTCAAAGAAACTCATTTACTGGGTCCTGCTATAGGTCATGGATTTTGCATGTCGATAAGCACATGGATTACTAGGAAATGTATGTGTATTAACATTACTTGCTCACCAACAATTTTTAAGAGGTTAAGGGAAAAAAAATTTTGTCTTTTAATTAAAGTTTTTAAAACACTTAATGTGAATTTATTCCAGACCATAATGGTTGACGGCCAAGACTCAAAACAGACAGACTTGGACTTAATCTCGGCCTCACCCCTTAATATCACACAAGCTCTGTGACCTTGAACAAATCACTTAACCTCTCCAAACCCCAACTTTCTCATCTGTGCAATGGAGATAATAATAGGCACCTCTTAGAACTGCTGTAAAAAAAATTAATTCAAGGAGTTTGTGAAGTATATGGTGCAGAAAAAGTTCTCAGTAAGGGGTAGTCTATGATTAAAGCAAATTTTAGATGTCAGACCTTTTAAAGCATCTAAGAAAACCAACAGAACCATTGTAGTGTGTTAAACGGTGTCCCCCCAAATGACTCGTCTACGTCCTAACCCCCAGAACCTAAGAATGTGGCCTTGTTTGTAAAAAGGGTCTTTTGAGAATGTAATTGAATTAAGGATCTTGGGATGAGATTCTCCTGGATTATCTGGAGGGAGGGAGACCTAAATCCAATGATAAGTGTCCTTATAGGAGACACACAGAGGAGAGACACATGGAGGAAAAGGAGAGGGTCAGTGAAGACAGAGGCAGGGAGTGGAGTCAGGCAGCCCCACACCGAGGACACCTGGAGCCACCAGAAGCTGGAGGAGGCAAGAGCGGATTCTCTGCCAGGGCTTTCTGAGGGAGCACGGCCCTGCTAACACCTTGATTTTGTACTTCTGGCTTCCAGTGCTGTGAAATAACAAATTTGTTTTAAGCTGCCAAGTTTGTGGTCATTCATTACAGCAGTCACAGGTAGGTAATATATCCACTATGCCTTAAGTATAAATTCATACACACTTACATAATCCAACACAATATAAGATTAGGATTATTTTTAAGCAGGTCTCACAAATAATAAATTATTTGACTTACATTTAACAAAACTGACCAAAAGTTCATTAAGTGACCTCAGTCCTCTTGAAGGTTTTCCCAACTTTGGGGTCTGCCTTTCTCTGGGGCTGAACCAGAGTCGACAGAAAGTACACAGTCACTTCAGAAACACACTCTCTTCACTCCAGTCCCTGCTGTCTTGTTCTTATTCAAAGAAAACAGATTCATTCAAAGAGGCTCCCTTGGTTTCACAACAAAGAGGGGTCGAGCACAGTCAGTCAGACCCAGGCAGGAACTCACCAACCAAATTAAAGCAGCGAGCTGAGGAGAAGGTGGCCCGACAAAGGCACACGCAGATCGAGTCCCACAAGTGGGTTGTCCTTCTGCCTTTGTTAAGGGTTCAGAATAATCAGAGTGGTGCTCAGAAGAAAAAAAAAATAAGGTGGCCCGACAAAGGCACACGCAGATCGAGTCCCACAAGTGGGTTGTCCTTCTGCCTTTCTTAAGGGTTCAGAATAATCAGAGTGGTGCTCAGAAGAAAAAAAAAAATAAGCAGTTCTTTCTCACTCTATTTCAAGCAGGTTAAATAATAATCTCTTTAGGATTCTTTACACTCCTGTAAAATGGCGTTGCCCAGGCAGCACTCAGCAATGCCACCCCAACATCCTCTGCAACTGTCCTTCAACTAAGGCCAAAAACATGAACATTTCCTTTCAGACATGTACGCTAAGAAAAAGTCTTCTCAGTGAAAATGGTCAAACCTGTTTTGTCACCTGTCCTAATGACCAATGTGATCAAATGCGTGGCCAATCTGATCATGTCAGTATGTGGCCCAGATCCCCTCCGGTCCCTTGATAGGTTCAGTGTGTTTATCCCCAGTTTCTGTAGTCTTCACTCCCAGGTTGCCAATGACAACTGTAGCCATCTCCAGAGGAGGACTACCCTGCCAATACCAGAGCTGCCTCGCCTCACATCCGAAGCTGGAAGTTCCTGGGCCTGGACAACAGCCGCTGCCCCCACCCTCGCCTCCACCCACCCAGCAGTCAGCAGCCAGTCACTTGCTCCACGTCACAGAACATCTTCCAGCTCAGGCTTATATCAGTAATGCTGAATGTCACATGACTCCAGATGTTCCTGAGTCTGCACACCTAATCACTGAGAGAGAGAGAGAGAGAGAGAGAGAGAGAGAGATGGATGGATAGACAGACAGACAGACAGACAGACATTATCTTCGATGATATCCAATATTTATCCTCTCAGAGTAGATTTTATTTTTGGAAGCAGACAAAAGACTAGTGAACAAGGCAATGGACTAAGCCAGGTAACCCTGTCTTGGTTCAAAAAGAAGTTTTATCATAAGTAAAAAAAATTAGATGGATTGTCATATGTGGCTTATAATCAATCTCTGAAGAACATTCCAAAGGAAGCATTCAAAACCTTCTAGACAATGACAGTACCCCCAGTATCTGGATGTTTCTGTTGCTAAGTGTTCATAAAAAGTCTATCTCCTTAATTCCCAGCCACACTCTGTGTAGGAGTCATGATGTTAACATGCAAACCAAACATATATGCCATTCTGAGGGAGAATGGATTTGATGAAGTCTCTTTAAAAGCCTTCTTCTCCTGTCATCAAAACACAATGCCCCTGAAACTTCTTAGTCTTTGTTGCTTCTTGGTCAATCAGAACCACATGATTTCAAATCAGGACAGAAACTGCCAGAAGGACCAAAATAGAAGGGGAGACAGATAAGAGTGAGATAAAGAGAAAAAAATCAATCCCTGGGAGAACCGCAGACAGAGAGAATAAATTAGGTATTGGAGAGAAAGGTAGAAGAACAGAACAAGCACTGGGCAAAGTCAGGAGTCCTGAGTTCAGATTCTGTCCTACTAATTGTTCAGGTGATTCAACCTACCTGAGCCTAGTTTTCTCACCTGTATCGTGGGCATAATAAGACATTCTCAGGGTTTTGCAGATCAGCTGAGGTAAGACATGTAAAAACATTTTGTGAACTATAAGCACCAGGAAATGTTAGTGGGTTTTTTTTCATTATGATAAAAAGCAATTTGTAACGTTTGAGGATTGGCAGCTGTCCCTACCCCCATGTCAACACTACCACCTACCTGACAGAGAGAATTCCCCCTCTGTCGTTCTCTTCTCATGCCCTGCCTCAGCCTCTCTGCAGCGTCTTCTATGAGGAGCTCGTCTTCCCCCAGCTGCTTCCTTGGGCTTTGTAGATGCAGAGTTGAGGGAAGTGGGCAAGAGACAAAAGAAGCAAGAAGAAAAGAAAACTGGCTAAAGGCAACTCACATAACAAAGTGCTGAGAGAGAGGGGTTGGAAAGAGGACATAAGTAGCAGTGCACATCAGAGACAGAAATTTCTAAGCAATTTGAGGAGAAAGGCACTGGAGTCATTGTAAAATGTGAGAAGGGTAATTGAAGAGACAAGATCTGCTGCGGACTGTTGTGTTTACACCTATCACGGATTTCCAAAATTCAGGTAGAGAAGAGAATTCCTTTTTAATTACTTTTGGCTTTGAAAATATGATTCTTGAACAAGATGTGGCTTCCAGACTGAGCCAGATGGAACCCCAGATTTACAAGGGTTATAAACTGTAGCTGGTTGGACTGAGGAGTTTGAACTTATCAAGATACAAACATAAAATTATTTTATTTTTCTAGTAACTACTATCAACTGTGCTCCGTCAAACCACCCCATTTTTCCACAGATGAGTGGACATCCTTAATGATATCTCAGCCTGGTTCCACAACTTTACAGTCACTTTCAGTTGTAAAACAGCCCCATCTGGATTACTAAGAGGTAGTCCTTACTATTTAAGAACTTGTGTTCAGTTCAGAGTTTTCCTCCTGCCCCCAGGATAGTAGCATTTTGTCTCTGATGTCTGTAGGTAATATTATCTGCTCTCTTTCCCATACCTTCTTCTTCCCTATGCTTATTCTTCTTGTGTTCTCGGAGAAAGGAAGAAAAGAGTTATTTTCTTTGCAGCTAATGTGGCACATTGGCTGTCTTCTTCGTTGGCCAAACGTGCTATTCCCTTAAGTGAACACCCTCAGAATAGGGCCACTCCTGGGTTAGGTGCCTGATCTCTCTCATGGTCCGTATATGTGCCTCAGTGAGGCAGTTCGAGGTCTCCATCGGCCCCACTAATGAGGAAATTTATCCCTTCCATCCCCTCTCCCTTAGTGGTTCCTGGAAAAGTCCGACTGTATCTTCTACTGATTCCCAGCAGCTTTATAATGTAGGAGTCTCTTTGCCCCATACTGCAGACCCAAAAAGCCAGAAGCCTCTAATTTCATCCACCCTCCATATTTCCAATTCTAGAACCTATAGGTATGATTAACCATTCCCAATATCACTGAGTAATCAGGAACTTAAAGAGTCAACTTATTGCCACCTCTTCCTGCCAGTACCATCACATCATTTCTCCCCTGTGCTTTTTCCCTGCTCAGATAGCACCAGGGCAGATCAGCAGGTCTGGTGGGTCAGCAGGTACCCAACCAGGAACTAGATCCTAGTTTCCCCTTCTCTCTCAGCTTCTGAAAAAAAGACCCACAAGGAAGGAAAGATGGGTGTCTTAGTCCGTTTGTGCTGCTGTAGCAAAATATCACAGACTTGGTACTTTATAAATATTAGAAACTTATTTCTCATAGTTGTGGAGACTGGGAAATATAAGGTGCCAGCAGGACTGGTGTCTGGTGAGGGCTGCTCTCTGCTTCCAAGATGGCACCTTGTTGCTGCATCTTCCAGAGGGGAGGAACATTGTGTCCTCACACGGTAGATGGGACAGAAGGGTAAGAGGGGCCTGAGCTAGCACTTTTATAAGCCACTAATCCATTCATGAGGGCAGAGCCCTCATGACTTAATCACTTCTCAAAAGGCCCCACTTCCTAATCCACCACAACGGGGATTAAGTTTCAACGTGAATTTTTGGAGGGGACATAAACATTCAAACAGTATCCATGAGCTAGCCTCTCCAGCAAAGTGTGGTGGTTAGCATGGGCACTGAAGCAAACCACCTGGGTTCCAGTCCCAGGTTTACCATTTACTAGCTGTGTATGTTGGTTGTCTATTGTCTGGCAATATTCATTTTTCTATTCTTCTGTGCAGTGTTCAATGAAATTGGGGCTAGAAATCTACAAGCTACTTTTCCAGACTCCCTTACAAGGTGGCCTCCTATTACAGATTGGAAGAACAGAGGAAGGGAGAAGGGGCTTAGCTGTGTGTGTTTCCAGTTCCAGACTGTATCACTCCAGCAGCAAAGGACAGCTGCGGTTCCAGCCTAATTCTATTGACACTGATGGCAACCAGCTTCATTGCACCCCTCAACAGTACTAATAGCAGCCACGATAGTGGCCCTATTCCACCCCAATGATTTGAGTACAAGCTGGGCTTGTCCTTTTGGTTGCCTGGGTACCAGCTAAGCCTTCCTTCCTGCATGGGTGGCTGTGCCCTACTAAAGCTCAGAGCAACAACCAGCCATGCCTCCCCAGAGATGTGAGCACAAAGCCTTCCAAACACCCTTCCTAGAGTTAACCACTTGCCCTGCAGAGGCTCCTTTTCCAAGCTCCCAGCTTCTTGTAATACTTCTTCTTCCCTTTCCAGTAATGCCTGAGTCTCACCCCAGAGATTTTTAATTAATTGGTCTTGGGTATGGCCTGGACATCAGGATTTTTAAACACACTATTATGCAGCCAAAGTGGAGAACCTCTGCAATAAGGTATTTTACAAATAATGAGAAAAGTTTTATGCAGATGCATACACATCTTAACATACTGGCTGTCTAAGACCATCAGCACATTTGCAAAAATGTTGCTAAGACCATCAGCACATTTGCAAAAATGTTGATCATAGGCAAGGTGGAAATAAAGTTGGCTGCATAATTAATCCTTGAAGTCAGAAGGTAGTTAGTGAAATTCCACGTGTCCAGCACTAAGTTAAGTACTACACAAGACACAAAGAAGTGAAAGCCATGGTTTCTGATCATCAAGATCATAGGCAAGGTGGAAATAAAGTTGGCTGCATAATTAATCCTTGAAGTCAGAAGGTAGTGAAATTCCACGTGTCCAGCACTAAGTTAAGTACTACACAAGACACAAAGAAGTGAAAGCCATGGTTTCTGATCATCAAATCACTGTAATTTAGTGAGAGAAGTCAAGACTAACACTCATGAAAAATTTTTTTTTAATTATACAGAGGCAATAAGAAGATAATTAGCATTAAAAAATCACAAAATACAAGGATAGTTTGGTTTAGCGTTAAAAACAATCCTCTCTGGGCCGGCCCGTGGCGCACTAGGGAGAGTGCGGCACTGGTAGCACAGCAGCGCTCCCGCCGTGGGTTCGGATCCTATATAGGGATGACCGGTGCGCTCACAGCGCTCACTGGCTGAGTGCGGAAAAAAAAAAAAAAAAAAAAAAATCCTTTCTGCTCCTTCAGGCCTCACCACAACAGGTGAATACACTTGCCTCCTCCTACAAGTCTCAAATTCGTCTGCAGATCCACGTGGGAATCACCAAGGTTGTTTTTATTTTAAGATTCTCAAGCTCCACCCCATGTCACTGAGTAAACAATCTGCACTCTCCAGGTGATTCTGATAGAGGTAGTTTTCAATCATATATAGAAATAAACTGGTTTAAGGATTTACTCCATCCCATTTTTCTTTAGCAAGCAGTGCCCTACATCTGGGGTCTAGGCATCTGGCCTCCCACCCCATTACCTTCTCTCTTTGCCTGAGCTCCTCAAACTATCTTGCTGGCTGCAACACCAAACTGCTTCCTCAAGACTTGGCCAAGAACTCCGCACTGTTCCTGGCTCTAACCTCTGCCCTCACCTAATTACTGCTGACCTTGGAGTCTACCAATCCCACCATCTCCTAGGTCCTCCTCCATGCCTTTTATGCCTGGCCTACCCTCCAGCCTTGCCTCCAGGTTCCTAATCTTGCCTCTGAAGCAAGGCTCCCTCATGACATATGGGCTAACATCGTCCAAGCTGCTCTGTCTGGGAAGTGGGGCTGAGTCTGCACCTTGTAGAATGAAGTGTCGCTAATTGGCCATCACGGCAACCCAAACCCATAACCTTAGGCTCATCAATTGAGAGTTCTGAGCTAAACAGCTAAAGGCAGGAATGCACTTTCAATTACAGAAATGACCAAATTATGCCTCCTCCCTGTTGGAAGAAGGTAGAAAGAGCTAATGGGTTTCATGCATAATAACCCTACATGGGTATGGGAGTTGGTGCTTCACAAAGCCTCTCATGCATCTGACCTCTTCTGAGTCTTTCAACAACTTTGTAAGGGAGGCCATGCTGCTCTTTTCATCCCCACTTTGCGATTGAGGAAACTGAGGCCCTACACTAGCTTTGGAAGACGTAAGACCCTCCGGATGACTCTTTGGTCATCAACAAGCATTCAGCTGGGTCTATGCAGCCCTACAGCAAGACTAAGGAGCACCAGGTATGTGCCAGGCAATTCACACATATTATCTTTTTCCTCTCCCCTGGCTCATTCCTCTTCAGCCATGCTGACTTCCTTGCTGTTCCTCCAAAATGCCAGGCACCAGCTACCTCAGGGCTGTTACCTTTGCTGGTCTCTATGCTTGAGATGATCTCTCTCCAGCCATCTGCATGGCTGGCTCCCTCCTTCCTCCTTCCTCCTTTCTTCCTTCTCATCTTCAATCAAATATCCCTTTCTCTGTGATGCCTTCCCTGACCAGCCTACTTAAAATCCCAACTCCCCACCACCAATCCTTACTCCTTGCCTGCTATTTTTTCTCCATAGCACATATCATCATTTGACACACTTATTTATGGCCTCTATTGTCTGTCACCTCCACAATGGCATATAAACTTCATGAGTACAGATTCTTATCTGTTTTGTTCGCTGCAAAGAGCAGGCAGTCAGTAAACATTGATTGAATGAATAAATTATATCATCTAAGGCCTCAGCATCCTGCAAGATAAGTGTTATTATTTCCACTTCAGAGATGAAGAAACTAAGACGAAGAGAGTTTAAGTAAGTCACCTTTAATCTAGACCTGCAAGACTTACCAAATAAAAAATACAGGATGCTTAAATTTGAATATCAGATAAAAAACAAATAAAAATTTTAGTGTAAGTATGTCCAATGCAATATTTGGGATATACACTTAAAATTTTTTTTTTAATCTGATATTTAAATTTAAGTGGCCAGTCCTGTATTTTATCAGGCAGCCTATTTACATCACCCTATCAGCAAAAGACAGAGCTGAGAACCCAACCGAGGTTTCTATGACCCCCATGCTCTGCCACAGCCTCACTCAAAAGAGGTCACACAAAGATAGGCCCATCCACCCTCGCAAAGACCACTGATGAAGTCAGCTTGACTGGCCCTGCCAGAAGCTTTGGTCACAGCCTCTGATACAGGGATACCCACTACTCAGAGGAAAAAAGCCCACTTCATCCTCCTAGGCTGTCAACCTTATAGCTTTCATAAGCATTAAATTAATTTAAAAATCTAAAGTCTCTCAATGGAATTACGGTCCTGTAATTCAGTTGCCAGTTACTTATACTGTATTATTAATCGCATTCTATGACCAGCCATTGGATATAGAAAAGTTTATATCATAAAATTTTAAAATAAACCTGTTTCATTCCCAGGAGGGCCCAGTGTGACAGAACATATTACAGAAGATTGACAAGAAAATATTTGGGTAGCCAGGACATTCTCTGAAGCAGCATAAGATATTTAAGTGATTTATTTGGAGTGAGGTGATACTAAGAATGGCTGGCATAAAGAAACTTTTCCTGTGAAAAAGATATCCCTCAACCAGTCACATAGGGAAACTAACCAAATTTAATGGTGTTTAGCTTCATCATCCCTCATTTAGGTTTTCATTAGCAAATATTTTTCCTCACCATTACCAGAAAGCATCATATCCTAAGTGTGAAGCTTATTGTAAATGTGAGGCATTCAAATCTCAGAAAGAGCAGAGTTTAGATCTCATGATCTTTTGAGAAACGCAAGGGTCCCAGAGTATTTCTGGATCTTTCCTATGTAGAGTTGTTCTAGCCAGTGCATTTAATAAATCACAAATCTTTGCACAGACCCAACCAAGCCAGGACTGGTGCGCAGAGGATCTTGGGAAGTCATTCTGCACGTCAAGCAGAGGGCGGGGTGGCCCATATGGCACCTCCTGTAGAATTAATCACATCGTCCTCTTTTTATGAGCCCAAGAATTAGCTCCACAGATGCCAGTTTACTGTGAAGACATTTGAGTTATTCCTCAAGGTAAATTACAAGTTCAGAACCTCTCATGAGCTATATTTTATTAATTCTTAGAACATTCCCGTGGCATATAGAAGATGCAGTAGCTCTCAATGTCTTTCTATCATACTTGTTCTCAACTTGTAAAAGCCTCTGTGTGCGTGTGTGCGCGTGTACACACACACACACACACACACACACACAACCCCCACATGGTTGCATGCAAAACCCAGACTGGCCAGTCTAAGGCCTCATCCCCCTGGTCAGGGTGATTGCTCAGGGATGAGCATGTGACCAGAGATGGACCAATCAGAGCCTTTCCCTGGGACAATTCTTATTGACACTAGCAAGGGAGGCCTCTTGCCTGTTAGTCTCACAGCTAGAAGGATATGAACCCAAGGCTAATGGTAATGGTAATTTTTTGCCATGTGAAGACAGCTGTCTGCCATAGGAGAGAATGAAACCACACAAAGATAAGCTGGACAAAGAGAGAGGGTCAGTCCTGGCAGAACCATGTCCCGTGGTCTGGTCCCAGGCTCCAAAGCTGCCAGCTCTTCCTCAAGCTCTTTCTTTATTCTACAAACTGACCTGGCATCCTCTGAATAAAGCCTTTTTTTCTTTTAATTTAAGCTATTTTTAAGCTGAATTTCAAGATAACCAGAAGAATCCAGACTTATACGTAGGGAGAAAATATTATTCCCATTTTATAGGTAAGAAAACCTAAGACACCAAAGGTTATGTACTTTGGCCTTAACTGTGAATATAACATTTGACATTGTTGGTTTTCTACCTGAAAACTAACACTGGGTACACACCTCTCCTGTGGCAAGATGGTTGGAGCATGATGAGAACTGAGGAAGATGAGTTTGGAGACATAGGAGGGAGCCATGGTAAGACGGTTGGATTTTGTTCTAAATGTGAAGGGAAGACTTTGGAGGAATTTAAGTGGGAAGTGACTTTCAGACACTTTTACAATTCACTGTAAGAAATACATTTATGCTGCAACCCATATGTGTGTGCATGAAACAAAAATTTTACATAATACTTGCCCTTATTAAGTGTGACACACTCTTTTATTCTCTATTCTATTTCATTCTTTCAAATGCTGTTTGTAACCCACTAAATGCATTCCACCTCCCACTAAGCTGATTTCACACCACACTAGTGGGTCCAAAATTGTAACTGTTTTAAAAAATTGTGCTATAGCCCTTTCCACATATATTACTAATTAAATAATCCTTCTCCCCATTATAAATTTCCCTTAGGTGAAACTCTAGAATATGTAGGTTTACTTCTGTGTTCATTTGGTTAGAGCATATGCAAATTCCAAGTCATTCCTATTAGGAACGATTAGAAAAAGAGAGAACTGGGGAAGAGAAGGAAAATGAGGGAGAGCAGTAGAGCCTCAGAGAAGGATTTTGCCCTCAGCCACCAGAGATAAAGCGAATGAGTTTATATGGGGCCAACTCAGCATAAAGTCTCCTCCTGTGTCTATCTGTTTTCACTCAGGTATCTAAAAGGATCACAGGTTTAACATGTCCAAATCAGAGCTTTAGGTTTTCCCTCCTCCTCCGTCTTTTCTAGTCTTCTGAGCTCACTGTGGCACCACCACCGACCAGATTATTTAGGCCAGATGACCACTCCTTAAATCAAGTTCTGACATCACAACGCATCCCAGATCCAACCAGCAGTTCTACTGACACCACCCAACTTGAACCATCATCATTTTCACTTTGACTTGTACAATAGCCTCCGATGCTTGCCCCAAGTCCACACATGCAGAGCTGCCAGAGTCACCTTTTCAAAATCTAAATCAGATCATGTCACTCCCCACTTAAATTTCTCCAAAGTCTCCCCTTCACATGTAGAACAAAATCCAACCATCTTACCATGGCTCCCTCCTGTGTGTCCAAACTCATTTTCCTCAGTCCTCAGCATGCTCCAACCATCTTACTATCCCTTGAATACACCAGAGTCATTTTTACCTCAGGACTTGTGTACTTCCTGTTCCTTTCAGCTAAAAATCCCCAGATCGTCTCACTGCCCTCAGGTGTCTGCTCAAATTTTATGTTTTCAAAGAAGCCCTCCTGAGCACCTTACCTAAAGCAGCCCCCACTGCCTAGAGTTCTCTATTCCCTTCCCCTGCGTTATTATCCTTCATTGCATTTATGTCGTGTGTCTGTTTAGGGTCTGTCTACCTCACTAGAATGTAACTTCCATGAAGGCAGGTGTCGACTGTGACTCCCTGAAAAGGCCATCAAATTCAGTTGCTGATGGAGCAAAGCCAAGTTCATTGCTTACTACAGCAAAGTCCAATGCCTTGCCAAAGTCTTAGTAGCAGCTCAGAAGGGAGAGGCGAGGGCAAGACAATTTAAGGCTTGGGGGTCAGTTTGTCTGTACGTGGGATCCGAACCCTCGGTGGGAGCGCTGCCGCACTCCCAAGCGGCGCACTGTAGCAGTGCGCCACCGGGCCGGCCCCTCAGTTCTAATCCTATTAAGCTGAATGGCTGTATATGGTTCCAGTTCTCATGTGAGCCTTGTTTGTCGGAGTTAGTAACATAAAGTGCTTAGAATCATGCCCAGTACATAGTAAACACTCAATAAATATTTATTGCTGTTTTTCTGTAGTTCTTATTGCTAACACCCTAATGGAAAGCTCCTGTCAGGCCCCCCAATAAATGTTTGTTGAATTAGTTAATTAATTATTATAGTTGGAAGGAAAGAAGACAGAGCTAAATCAAACATGAGAGAATCCCCAATGCTTTCCCCACATCAAGCATCCTTGTGCTATTGGCAAGACCCCATGAGGGACTCAAAAGTTAAAAATGTAAAAAGGCAAAACTGTTAAACTCTTCAATGGAAGATCAGACACGAGATAACTGGGCCCTTCAATGCAACACAGTAAACAACTTTCTTCATGTCTCATTAAAACTGTAGGGGAAAGAGATTCTGGAAGTTTTCTAGTAAGCAAGGATGGAGAATGGAAATTGATTTTATACTAATAATAATGTAAGATGTGTAAACTGTTATACATAATGTCAAAGTATAATTCTTTCTAGCTTAAAAACATGACTCATACAAATATAAAATGAACACTTGTCGAAGGTTTATTAACTCATTAATGAGGGAGGCAATAAGAAATATTTAGTTCAGAGAACATTTTGAGGAACAGAGTATTTATAGGCATTTTAAAAGAATTGTTAGAATTATGCTTCTAGGTAATATACAAAACTGACTAATGTTCCACAGGGCAATAAAAACCATAACCTTGGGGTTGTCTTTGCTAACAGATAGAAATTATTTGCTTCTCTGTCATATAAGATCTACAAGTTAATATGTAACTTCACAGACCTTGAGCCCTTAATTAATAGTAAATATCAAAATCAAGCAAAGGTACATTCCCCAAGATAATGAATTATCCTTAGGTGGTCTTGTTAGACCATGCCTTTGTATACATTGGAAGGACATGCCATATTTCCAAGCTTTGGAGAATTTTTCTTAACAATATTCTCTTCACATGGTATGTTATCTTTTTTATTTTTATGAGTATAATGTACAGATGTTTTTATAGCATTCTCTCTATCTTGATCTCTAACTCTATAGTTCCTATAAAGTCATGACTTTCAGCCACAAATTCTATCATAAGGGAGAAATGGTGGCTTCTTTTATTCTTCTAGGGAGTTTTTTTTTGGGGGGGTAGTTCCTATAAAGTCATGACTTTCAGCCACAAATTCTATCATAAGGGAGAAATGGTGGCTTATTTTATTCTTCTAGGGAGTTTTGGGGGGGGAGGTTTGTTTGTTTGTTTGCGTCATTTTCCAGGAATGTCACCCTCATGATGGAAAAGGATCACTGTGTGTGTTTGTTCGTCTCCTTCCCCAGACTGCGGGCTCCTCGAGGCTAAGACCAGATCAGTTTGAAAACTTCAATATTTACTTTCTCAGCTGTAAATTTCTACTGTCTAGAGACGCCTGGTGCATGCTGGGAGCACAATAATGATGCCTAAACTAATGAATGAATGGAATTAAAGCAAAAAGCATGTTATCCTTAATCAGGAAAAAGTCGTGAAGTTATGTAACAGTTTAACACACAAGTCCAGACACTACAGTGACACAACAGAGGTACAGTTGGCTGGCTGAGTCTGGCTGAGCCCCAGGGCTGCAGGAAGACACTGTTCTTTTAGGACAAGCAGAAATCAGCCTACACAGAAAAGGCCTTGGAATAAGGCAAAGATTGTTCCCATCAGCATCTCTCCCAGAAGATACTTTTTTCTTCCTAAAACAACTGAGGTCAGTAAAATCCCAACCACTGCACATAGGAAAGGATCATCAGAGAGCTGCACTGGAGATCTGATCCTCCTGGGCTTTTGTTTTTGTTTTTCTTTCATGAAAGAATTTGCCCAATAACTATAGAGAACAGAAATTATGATAGAATCGATGTGTTTGTTTTTTATACTTTTCCAAGTTTTTATTGATGAATAAAATAAATTGGTGATTTAAAGTAAAAGATACCCCACAAAATTATTTTTTTTATCGTAAAGTGAGGAAGAAGGGTACCTGCACCAGAAACCTAGCCCTAAGCATCCTGGTAGCCAAAGCTAGAAAGAAAATGTTACAGCTTGCCTAAATCCTATATACTAGTAAGGAAAAATATCAGAAGAGAAACTTTTCAGTAGCACTGAATTGTATGAAGAATTTATTTTACAAAGCCTTGTATAGGGACACTAGGTATTATGGTTAAAGCCTTCAACACAAGTGTTAGAAAAGTTGAATTTATGTACTTTATGTTTCCATGTTTTTAATATCATTGCTTACTAAAAGATAAGGCCATACCATTATATCCTATAACACTATAACCAGATTTGTAGCTTTTGGGTGGTCTAACCAGATACAGGGGTATCGCTTAGGGAATCTATAGACATGAAGTTAGTAAATCTTTTGGTTTACCCACTTCAGACATCACTTATTTTAATCTGCACTTTGATCAAAGCATCCAATTCAAGACTGAGATATAAATGTTTATACCTTACTAATCTTTGTATTCTCTGCACCCAGCATGGTGCCTGGAAGACATCACTTATTTTAATCTGCACTTTGATCAAAGCATCCAATTCAAGACTGAGATATAAACGTTTATACCTTACTAATCTTTGTATTCTCTGCACCCAGCATGGTGCCTGGAACATATAAGTGACAAACAGCACTAGTGAGTGTTAAATAGTGCTTTGTAATGAAGAGCAGCCAGAAAGCCATGAAGCAGCAAAGATGGCCTGAAGAAAAGGATTCCTATTCTGATCCAGATAAGAGTGTCACCTCTTCTCTGCTTTTGTTAGTGTATCTAATACTTCTCTTCTGGCTCGGGCTCACTGCAGTCATACAATAAGTCTTTTATTCATATTTTAGTAATATACGGAAGTTAACTTCAAAATCTGCATGTAGTTTATTCCTTAATAGGGGTGTAGTTCTTGTCAACAAAACCTTTGCTGTTCTTCTAGAGAGTAGTAAAAGGACTTTTTATTTGACTGTACCTGGAAGTCCAATGATGCTCCTACACTATTCTGGCACCCTCATTGGTGGAACGGATAATGGAGGCTTACAGCATTGGGGTCCTTGTGCAGGCAACCCTGATAATACCAAGACTTAGGTGATGCTGGTGACCCATTCCATAAAATGATCTGTGGGGCGATCAAAACAGCTATCTGTATTAGTCCGTTTCTGTTGTTTATAACAAAATTACCTGGAACAAGGTGATTTATGAGAAAATGAAATTTATTGCTTATAGTTTTGGAGGCTAGGAAGTCCCAAGTCCAGGGAACACATCTGATGAGGCTCTTGGTGGTGGCGACAGTGCCCCAGGGATCTCACATGGCAGAAAGTGGCAGAGCAGAGACAGACTAACCTCCCATGTGCTCTTCTTTTAAAGCCCTCAGAACCATGTCCCTGGCCACCATTATTAATCCATTCATTTACAGCATGGTCTTACAATCTAATCACCTCTTCAAGGCCCCACCTTTTAATTACCTTAATAGGATTTCCCACCCCTAACAGTTACAGTGGGAATTAAGCTTCTAATACATGAACTTTGGGGACATAATTCTGATTGATTATCCACAGCACAGCACCAACCTAGGAGTCTCCTGTGCTTTCCCTAATCCAATCTACCTTGCACGTGCACACAAGACTGAGTTTCTGAAATATCACTTTGATCATGTTGTCCCTTTGCTCGAAAACATTACATGTGGGGGATATGAAAAACAAAGAAAACGAGAGAGTTGGAAGCTTGAGGGCAGTGAGGAGGACATAGTTCAGGCGCTATCCCACTGTGACTGCCTGTGCCCAGACTAAGCATCCAGTAAACCTCTAGACCACAGATGGGTCACAGCACAAGCCAAACGCTCTGGGACAGGAAATGGTGGTTTTGAAAAACACACTCTGCTGTGCATCCTGCTGCCCTATCTTTTCCTCAAACATTCTGGAGGAGCAGAAAAGGCAGGGTCTCCCTGGGAGGATGTCAGTGTGATGAATGCATCAATGGCAAAATGCTATTTGTAGAGCAATTTATAGTATCATATATCATTACCACTTGATTCCACAGCAACCCACCTAATGGATCCTAAGACAGAAATCTACGCAATTCTTCTCAAACTATCCTTGGTGATGGACCGCTTTATTTTTCTGTTTTCTAATCTATTGCAGACCAATACTTTTATAAAATAGTATCAAAATGAATTGTTTATTAACTTCATTTTTATAATAGAGACATACAAAATACAAGCCCACATTTTGTGTCATTATATTCAACAGACATAAAAATAGGCTCAAATTGCTTTATAAGTTTCTGAATATCTACTGTCAATTTCTGGACTTGTCACATCACTTGTAACATTCAAGGACTAGCACTGGTCAGGGAGCAATACTTTGAATAGCAGTGATGGGAAAAGTGTGCTGGAAACTCCCTTAGACAAGTTCCCTTTCTCTTTCTCTCTCGGCATTCTACTTGAGAATAAGCCATACATACAAGAAACACAAAATGCCCGATGGCTTTTTTAGGTGGGGATGAGAATAATCACATGGTTTTTATGACATGAATCAAGCTTACATATCATGTGATTTTCCTTTAAAATTTGTGCATGTGCGTGTGTGTGTTTGTGTATTAGTCCATTTCTGTTACTTATAACAGAATACCTGAAACTGGGTGATTTATAAAGAAACAGTTTTGGAGGCTGGGAAGTCAAAGTCCAGGGAACACATTTGGTGAGAGCCTTGTTGGTGGGTGCTGACAGCAACTCAGGGTGTCACATGACAGATGGCTGCACAGAGAGAGAATGAATTCCTCATGTGCTCTCCTTTTAAAGCCCTCAGAACCACACCCATGACCACCATTAAACCACAATTGGATTAATCCATTCACTACAGCATGGTCCTCCCAACCTAATCACCTCTTCATGGCCCCACCTAGGCTTTCCCACGTTTTAACACTGTCACAGTGAGGGTTGAGTTTCTAACGCATGGAACTTTGGACATAATTCAATCCAAAGCAGTTTGTGAATATATACGAATGTGACATATATACATATTTATGTACCTGTGACATATATATATATATATATAAGATCAAGGAAAGGTCAGTCCTCGGAACACAGGTAATGTGGTCTCTAGGACCCAACTGCCACACTATTGGTCATCACAGAGAGTATTAACCTATTTGAAAGCATCCCATGCTTATGTCCAAGGTGATTCCCAAAACAAAAGAATCCCTCCTTTCCAAACAGGACTCTCACCCTCCAGTGCCTTCTTCTGATTTGAGTCTGATATACTATGGCTACATCCAATTTCCAGCCATGAGCAGAAAAGATATCATGTTCCCATCCAGGTCAAAGATCTTCCAGACTGTTCAGCATGTTTTCCTGCAGCAGGTGGAAGAGCCAGGGCATGCTTCTTAACCCACATTTGAACAATTCTCCTCAACTCGCCAAAATTCTTTTCTCCTGTTCCTGGACAAGCCTCACATTCCTAAGCCTGGATGATGGAATGTGGATAGAGGAGATGTATGTATGTCTCACCTCCTGGCCTGACATATAAAAACCTCCCCTGCCTGGTCCTTCATGCTCCTTCCCCTCCTCTAGCAACCTTGGGAGTCACATGCTGAAAATGAGAACACAAACTGGAGAACCCAGTCCCTGAATTCGTGCTTGGAGGAGCCTCTTCCCAGTCAAAAATTACATATTGAGCACCTACTATGTGTCTTCATTGGGCATAAGCATGATATCTAAGAGTCCCTTAAAATGAGACCCAAAGGGACAATTCCTACTTCAAATGGAGTTCCAAGGTGACTAGATTTACAGCTATAGTTATCAAACATAATGCACCTGCTAACACTCTAACACCCACCCCCATTCCTCCTCTCCACCCCACCCACCTTCACCCTTCCATCCCTACGTGCCAAGGCAGAGATGCTCTTTAGGCTGTGGGGCTTTGCAGAAAGAAAACAAAAAAAAGCATCCTAGGAGGTTTTCTTGCTTACCCTCAATTCAGATCCACGATTTACAGGAACTTCGAACATGGAAAATACCACTTCCACTGTGCTGGTGACAGCAGAGACGTAGGGAAGAGGAATGGTTTGCCCCTATAAAATTAAGAGATTTAGATTCCCTTTTTTATGTGGTACACCATGTAACCCCCTCCTCTGGGTCCTAAGAGGCTTTCACTAAACACTAGGATTATCCCTTAAGGCTTTTTGAAGTTGGGTTTGTTTTTCATTCATGTGTCACAGCACCAAGATAGAGCTTAGGGGAGGAGAAAAAGGCTCAGATTCTTATAAGATATCTGAATATATTCTTATAATACTTATGGAATTGACCTGTGCACCCCTTACTCAAGACTCAACCCCCAAAGAGGCCTGTTCCACCTCTGTCATGTTTCATCACACATTTGCCTCTCAACTGGGTGTTTAGCAGTCTTTGCAGAAAGTTTAACCATTTTGCATGAACCTTC
The DNA here is from genome assembly GCF_000696425.1 of Galeopterus variegatus. Lineage (NCBI taxonomy): Eukaryota > Metazoa > Chordata > Mammalia > Dermoptera > Cynocephalidae > Galeopterus > Galeopterus variegatus. The sequence continues at coordinate 28,426 of NW_007729439.1, read as the reverse complement.
CCACACAGCTGAGGCAGCTGCCTGGCACACCATCAGATTTGTTTACTTGAAATGGAAAGTTGGGATTTGCAAACCTATCTTGATTTGATTTTTTCTTAAGTAAAAAATTAAGCTTAGATGAATATAACCCAGTATATTTTATTCTTTCCTGCTCCTCACATCCAACCTGTGGTCCTATTTCTCCAAAGAAAGATTCTTTTATTGTCCCATTGTCCCACCCATACTACTCCCTTCTTCACAGTTTATAAAAACACCGCTGGGAAATTAAAACAAGAAATGCTATTTTCCAAAGAAGCTGAAACATATCTGAGCTTAGGCAAATGACACTGTTTTAAATGATATTGAAAACTCAGCATAGTAGAGTGTTTTGCAGGCACTGTGTGAATGATTATTTATGATGATAGAGATAACAGAGAAACCCACCTACCCATTAGAAACAAAGAAAAGAAAGAAAATCTTTGGTTTACAGATTACAGACTCAGTTCAGGGACCAGTGCTCACTTTGAATATGGATTTCAGAAAACTTCAAATCACCCTTTATCTGCAGCATTTAAGCTCCAAAGGCCAGGACTGAATATTTTTCACATTTGATTGGGCTGGGATCTGGAGCTGAAATCAGATATCATTACCCCTTCTCCTCACTACATTCCCCTGCGCCTCCATAACTCTGTTATTTCTCCTATTAATATCTCATCAACTTCGGGCAGGTGCTTCCTGTAGGGAGGTTCTTCATTAACAAGTTGTCAGTGGGACAGAGTCAGATTCCCACTGCTGAAGGAAATTGGCATGAGACCCGGCAGGAGGAGGCGGAAGAGCATTCTGCAAAATGATTACACTTTCCATCGGGTCTGTGTTTTCCTATCAAACTTAAATTTGGACTCACCTATCTTTCTTCCGAAAACTTTACTGTAACTTGCTCCTTAAGCAAACATTTGTTCTCAAATTAAATCTATTTTTATGCTCAATGTAATATCTGAATCAGCAGTTTTTAAATACTCAATATATCTTTAAATGCCAACAGACAACAAGTATAGCAGGTGTTTAATTGTGGTTTAAAGATCCACATTGTTCACATTTTACAATCACAATTAAAATTAAGCAATAACACCAAAGGAGTTCCGGTATACAGCAATAATACTTACCCGTATAGTGAAATTGATAAGGATCCAGATATAATGATGCCCATTGTAGTAACCCTGTGGTGACTGATTGCTATTCTGCTGTTAGCAAACAACCAAGAAATACTTTATTTTTTCAGAATTATCAATTTGTTTCTAGGGTATGTGAACAATGGAAACCTTAAGGGAGAATGCAATAGTTAGTGAGGTATTAAAACAGTTATATAACTAATAAAAACACTAAATCAACTTAGATATGCAGCAGTGTGTCATTTCCATTTTAATAAAAAAGTACATTATTCTCTTCCCGAAATTACAAAATTTTATTTTTTTTTTACTCTGTGCCAACATATTTGGAAAGTAAAAAAGTCATAAATCTACGGTTTCTGGAATTGTCATTTATGTGATTCTCTAGTCCTTAAAAAAGATAGAATAAAAACAGGCATTTTCATAAAATGATCGATTTGAAAAATTATTTGCATTTGCTGCTTGCAATTTTTTTTTTCTTTGGGAGGGTGGAAGGGGGAGCACAGGGACTTATAAATAAAACACATTTGATTTTCATAGCATCCCTGTATGCTGAGCGATAAGATCTCTGAATGTGCCTGCTCAGAAAGGCAGTGTGCTGGGACGCTTTATTGAGGGAAGCTCTCACATCCTTTTCTGTGCAGGCTGCATGGTAACAAAAGCCCAGGCGGAGGGTCAGACTCCTGTTCAGTGAAACCCAGGCATGGGCCAGATGGGAGACAGTTGGGAAACCGTGCCAGAGGGCTGCAGCAGGCTCTCATATTTGTAGGCCTGAGCTGCCTTGGAACTCGTGGTTCCAAATCTGAGCAGAGCTGGCCAGATCTTACATCAAAAAATTTAGATGCACTCATTCTCCATCTCTGAAAACATAGAGACAGGCTTCTCAACAGAGGCCACGGGATTGTTTCCAAGCACCCGTGACAATTCTGTTGAGTTTATCGCCTGAGTTGCTTGCAAACATCCTCCTACAGGGAAGAGCCAAAAGTAACTCTCGGAAGACCTAGATATAGAAGTTCTAAACTGCAAGATCATTTGAGAAGACCTGAAGAAAGGCATGAAGAAGAAGGTCAGGACTAGAGAAGACCTTTGAATTCATCCATGGCACTGAGTCTCATTTTTCCACCAAAGTACCCCTGGAGCAGCAGTCTCCGCCCTGCCTGCATGTTAGTATCCTGTGGAGAGCTTTAAACATACGCATATGTTGATGCTCCACTCCAGGCCTGCTGAAACCAAATCCCTGGGGACAGGGCCTGCCACACACACACACACACACACACCCCACCCCCAGTGATTCTGACACATGAATGTACAGCACCAAGGAACTTGGGGATGAGATTCCTCTATCTTAAAATTTGTGCACATTTTGTAATTTGATTCAATAAGGCATTTTTGTTTTATTAATGGTATGGGTTTCCTTTTCCCCTGTATATTGAAGTAAAATCAATGACCCAGGAAGATGTGCCATACTCATCCTGTCATTCACCCTACACCTGAGTGTTATGAACGCCAGAGAAGCAAGGATCTAACTCATCCGCACAAGTGAGGAAACTGAGGCTCAGAGAGGTAGAGTCTCCCTGTGAGTTCTGACTACACCCTATCATGTGCTCCTTTGTAGCATATGTGAAAGGCAACTTAGTGACAAAATATTCCGGATTCCCTTCAAGAAAACATCATAAAGAAATACGAAATGGCTGGAACGTTTGATAAGAGAATACCATAACAATAGCAGTTACAATTTACTGAGATCCTGCAACATATCAGAAATTTTCATATTTGTGTGTTCATTCAGAAAACTTTACTGAATATTATTATAGAAGAAGCACTGATCTAGCCACCTGGGAATACACAGATATTAATCTGAGACATGATCCCTGATTACTTGCAACTTCAGGCTACTGGCAGAGAATGACATTGATCAAAAATCACAGTAATAAGGACACGATCAGGCCCTGTGATAAATGCTCTGAAGGGAATATGGTTCCATGAAAGCAACGGAAGCTGATCTATACAGTAGATTCAAGAAAGGAAGGGATACTTGAGCTGAGGGCCTGAAGGATGAATAGGAGTTCATCAAACGGTAGAGAATGATGGAGTGAAGAAAAAGCAGAGAAAATAGCATGTGCAAAAAAGTCCTGTTGTTAAGAGATGGCAAAGCATTTTGGAAGACTTGAGAGAGGGTTAGAGAGGATGAAATGCAGACAGTGAGTGGAGCAGGACAGACTGGAGAAGCAGGCAAAGGCCTGGCGTTTGCTCAATCTGATCTTTATCACCATCTTACATGAAGGATGTTTGGTTACCATTTTATAAATAAAAAAACCAAGGCCTGGAGTTTAAATAACATAATCCAAGGTCACATCACTAGTATGTGGCTGAGTGGAAATCAAACAAATCTGTTTGCCTGGATTATTCTTACTTACACCCTGCACTGCTCATAAATGCTCAGTGTGGACAAAGGCGCTTTTGAGGTGTCTAGTGACACCTTCATGTGAGTCGCATGTTTCTCTGCATTGTGCCAATAACATCATGCTCCAGGGCTTGGACTGCAAGGAGAAAGAGAGGAACTGCAGACCAGATAAGGCAGCCAGTGCAACACTCAGATCTACGTAGAATCTTCCTGTTCTCGTAAACAACTTTGTATTGTATCATGATGTTTTTAGCTGCTCCTAACAGAAAACTCAACTTAAAACTGTTTAACGAATGAGGATATTTTATTATTACACGTAACACAAGTTCCAAAGGAGAATGGCTCCAGAGTCGGTTCATTCCGAGGTTGAACCACTGAGGACAAGTTTTTCTGGCTCTGCTGTCCTTGACTTGTTTATTTGTCCTCAGTGAGCTTCCATCATGGTCACAAGAAGGTTACCACAATTTAGGTTTCACATGCAGACAGGACAACAACCAGCCTGAGGAGAGGGGGCTGTTTCTTCCCTTCGTCTCTTTTTCCAGAGCGAGGAAACATTTTCCCACATGTCTCAGCACCAGCAGACTTCTCAGATCCCAGTAGCCAGAAGTGGGTCACATGCCCACCCAACTCCAATAACTGTCTAGGGCAATGAGAACACCACACGTGGTTTAGATTAACCAGGATTTACTCCCAGGCCGGGGGTAGGGTCACCTGAAATGAGATTATTTAAACAAGATTGCAGTTCAGTCAAGGAGGTAGTGGGGTTATTTAAGGTAAGTAATCAATAGTATCGTTTCTCATCTGCTTCACTTGCTCAGAAAAACTCCCACTTTCTTTTTTTTTTTTTTCCTTTTTGTCTTTTTTACTGACCGGTAACGGGATCACAACCCTCGGTGTCGTGCCCACACCTCACTCAGCCAGTGAGCGGGAACCGGTCTCCACATGGGATCCGAACCCTCGGTGGGAGCGCCGCCCTGCTCCCAAGCGGCGCACTCTCCAGTGCGCCACCGGGCTGGCCCAAAACTCCCACTTTCTGGGCAGCAGGAATTGGGTGGCATCAGGCTCATCAGTGGTGCTCCCAATCAGTTCCATGTGATGTAAATAAAGCAATAAAAAAATGGGGAGGAAGAGGACAGTCTAACTTTGCATCCTGGATCGCTTCATGCTGGGAAGAAGAGAACAGAGCCCAATCCTGGGCAGGTCCCAGCAGCAACTGTAAAGAAGCTAGACCTGCAGCTGCGTTTCTTATAACCCAGTGCCAGAATTAACCTGCCTGCATGTGATGCTTGGCAACACATTCCGGCTGGCCGGCCCCAACCCAAGGACAGAGCTTAGCTTATCCTGAGAGCACATTATCAATCGGTGGGAGAAAATCATGGTACAATCATTTGGCACGTCTCTCCCTCTGTTTCCATCTCAGGGGACCAGAGTGAGCTATAAACACTAATTGAGAAAGACCCATGGCACTCCTGAGATGATGGCAGGGCTGGAATCACATCTGCCCATCTCAATTAGCTCAGAGTACAAGTAGGCAGGCCACCTCGCATCTTTCCTGGGGCTCAGGAACGAAGGACATTGAGACTGAACACCTACTTGAAATAGAGGTTAAAAGCAAGAGTTTAGGAGTCAGAAATGGGCTAGAGGATCAGCTCTACTACTTATTAGCTGTGTGACCTACTTCGCTTCTCCAAGTTTCAATTTCCTCATCTATAACGTGGAAATTCTTATAGTGGGGTTGTGAGGATTGAATGAGAGAATGGCATAGACAGTGTCTGAGACATGGTAAGGACTCAATAACCACTCGGTTTTATGACAGATGGGAAGTCATGACATAGATAATACACCAAGGAACAGACAGATAGCACAGGTCATGTGTGAAGAAATAAACTCTCAGAAAACCGGGATCCTAGAATCAGCAGACTATGGGATCACAGAGGTAGAAGAGGACCCACAGACAATGTACAATTACTTCCTCATACTATGCTCTAGGCATAGTAGAATCTTCTAGTTCTCCAGAAATGTAGAGAGGCTAACATGTCTAGAAAACTTCTAAGGGCCCATTTCACAGTTACAATATGGTAAAATAGTGCTTGAGCCCCATGCTGTGACGTTTCTCCCCCACACCACTCTTTAAGGCTTCATCTGTGCACCCAGAACACATTTATTGGGTACCTATTGTGGTCCAGACCCTGCAGAAGGAACTAAGTCCCCATACAAGGTATTTTACATACATAATTTCTTGTGCAAACAATGTCCTTAAAAATTAGATACTTCTGACCCCATTTAAATGTGAGAAGACTATCCAAAAGACTGGATATATCTCAAAACCACAGCTGGTGAGTTTTAGAGATCAGATTTGAACCCCAGTCTACCCGTGTATTGCCACAAAAATACTGCCAACAAACCACCTCAAATATCAGTGGATAAAACCTACACGCATTTATTCTCAGTGATCTCTGCAGGTCAGCCCAGGGCCATTTGGTCTAGGCTGGGCTTGATTCAGGGTGACTCTGTTCCAAATGTGTCTCATCTTCCTGGGAACATCGGGCTGTCTTGGGCATGTTGTTTTGATGGCCATGGCAGAGGCTCAGGAGAGCAAATCCAACTGTGAAACACCTTTCAAACTTTTGGTTACGTCATTCATGCACATTCCATTGGCCAGAGAAAGCTACATGGACAAACACCGTTCAGGAGCAGTGAAATACACGCTGCCTCTTTGAGTGGGAGGAACTGCAAAGTCATAAGGCAAAGGGGAGAATTAGGGCGTCCATGTAATCCACCACAGCTGGCCTTCCAAGCCTGCACCCCCTGCTCCATGCTGCCAGCCTTCCAAGATAAACAATGAATACAGTGCCCCATAAAGCTTTAGTAGAGATACATTCAAGATGTCAGGGATGTGTGGTGGAAGGGGCCCTCCCACCCTGCCCAGGGAGCGAGAGAAGAGAAATGAGGGCTGAAAAAATGTAATTCTGTCCAAATGTCTCCTGATTGAAGACAAAGCATGAAAATGCCAAGCTCTGATCCTAGCAAACTCATCACAATGGGGGAAGCTTAGAGAGGGGAAAAGGCTTTTGATGATTCAGATAAAACCAGGAGACAAGCAACAACTAGAACTGAAACTTTCTGCGGTTTGCCTGACTCCAGCACTGGCTCACTGGAGAGACGGACGTTATGATCGGTCAAACAATTTCATTAAACTTCACACTGTCACCCATGGGCAAAAGCAGGAATCATAATTCACTGGTAGGAGTTTAACAGTGAGAGGTGGGCAAACCAAAACTCTGACAGAAGAGTGGCATCCAGTGGCCAGGGGTTAATTTGCAATGAGCCACAGCTGCAGACAGACAGATTCAGCCGTTGCTGGCTAACCACTTCCCAGCGGAGCTTAATCAGACCACAAGAAGTGGCAGAAACCAGCCTGGGGCCTGCAGAAGCAGAGAATTCAGCCAATGGCAAGAACAGATGTGGACACCCTCCTCCTGGAAGAGCACAGGAACCTTCTGAGTTTCCTTCACTCCTGGTGTTCTCAGACAATCGGTTCTACCAGGCTGTTGTCAGCTCTGTGCCAGTCACCCTGAGATGAGAGAAGTTCCAGGCCTCCACTGTTTGGTTGGGGAGAGGCATCTAAGACACATGACCTAACCCAAGAATAGCAGATCACTGGGTAGTGAGTAATGTGGTACCGAAGCAAATCTCTGTGATGCTTCAGAGCAGTGGTTCTCACAGTAACCAGCACAACAGCATCCCTTGGGAATCTGTTAGAATGCACATTCTCAGGCCCCACCCCAGACCTCCTCATTCAGAAACTCTGAGTGTGGAGCTCAGCTTCCTGTGTTTTCACAAGCCCCCCAGGTGATTCTGAGAACCACTGTTTCAGAATACAGCAAGAGCAGAGAAGGCAGGAGTTTCCCCTGAGAAAGTATAATTTCAGCTGGACCTTGAAGGAACTGGATAATGGGAGAGACTTTGCACACTGTCAAGTTGGAAGGCAGAGAAGAAGGTACAAGAGTTGTCCATGTTGGGGCAGGGAGTATGGGGTGGGGATCAGCTGGACCTTGAAGGAACTGGATAATGGGAGAGACTTTGCACACTGTCAAGTTGGAAGGAAGAGAAGAAGGTACAAGAGTTGTCCATGTTGGGGCAGGGAGTATGGGGTGGGGGAGCGAGACGGGATCGCAGGCTCACAGCAGGCTGAGGAAGGCACCCATGTAGAAGTGCTGCCCAGCACAGGGTGTCCAAGCCACATGGGGCTGGGAAGTATCCCATCCCCACAGAGGGGTGGCCTGGCACAGTATGTTAGAACTCAAGCAGGGTAAGAAGAGCACATACAGCAAGTGGCCAAGCATGAGGGTTAGGTGAAAAGGTGTCCCCACAGAAAGGTGTTTGAGCAAGGTCAAAGTGTCTGAGCCCAAGCTGGCAAAGAGGGCTGCCATGCAGTGGAGAAGAGACAACTTGAATTAGGAGTCAGAGCCCAAGCAAGGAGAGAAGAGCAACCACATGGGGGGAGAGGTGGCATTAGACATGGGAGATGGTTATATACCAAAGACGCATAACCAGCTCAAACCATGAGGCAACACCAGACAAACCCAAAATAAGGAACAATATACAAAATCACTGCCTTGCCACCTTCAAAAATGTTAATTAAGGTCAGGAAAGTTCAGGAAAGACTGAGAAATTGTCCCAGATTAAAGGATGGTAAAGAGACATGCCATGTAAATGAAGTTATATGCAGCATGTGATTCTGGACTAGATCGTTTTGCTAACAAAGACATTATTGGAACAACTAACAAAACTTGGATTGGATCTGAGGATTAGCTGGTAGAAATGCCTCAGCGTTAACTTTTTGATTTTGATGATTATATTGTGGTTAAGTAGGAAAATGTCCTTGTTAGGAAATACACACTAAAGTATCTGTGGATGTTGGGGCATTACTTTAGCAATTTACTCTCAATGAGTTTATAAAAAAAAAGTTCTTTCATATTGTATCTCTAATTTTTGTACTGGTTTATAATTGTTTCAAAATTTTAAAAAATAACCACATTGTACTAATATTAGGTAGTGGCATTATATGTTTGGAACAGATTAATTTAAATATCTCTTGATATGGGAATATTTATAGAAATTTGTAGGATTTAAAGCACTGTCTTTTTCATTTTAAAAGTTCCCATTGTCTTCAAGGATGAAGATAGTGAACCAAGCCCACTGGAGTACTTAACTATCTCCCATTCTCAATTCTACATCCCCTCACTTGCCAGACCAGATGGTCGAGTAATGTTACAGCTTTTGGTAAGACTTTCAAAACATACATAATCTATTTGTACTTTAAATATTCTAGAGCAGCACTATCCAATAGAACTTTTTGCAATGGAGGAAGTATTTAATATCAGCTCTATCCAATATGGTAGCCACTAGCCATGTATTGCTACTGAACAGCTGAAACATGACTAGCACAACTTAGGGACTGAATTTTTAATATTAATTTAAATGCAAACTTAAGTAGTCACATGTGGCTAGTGGATTTCAGGGTATAATTCTAGATCACAGAAAAATCTTTAAAACTTTCTAATTCCTTTTTAAAAGTTAGCCTATCCTTGACCCCAAAACCTGATAATGTGGGCACAAAAAGATTATAAACCAATCTTACTTAGGCATATAAGTAAAAAATACTAAATAAAAGGTTAATTTATAGAATTCAAATGATTATTTTAATTATATACACACACCTTGACTAACCTTTAATTATTCCAATATAACAGAAGAATTTATTAATGTGACTCATTATATTAATAGGTTAAAAAGAAAAAATGATCTCGATAAATGCCAATGAGATATCTGATAAAATTCAACGTTAATAGCTGATTTTCTAAAAAACTCTTAATAAATCAGAAATAGAAGGCTATTTCTTTAATAGTATAATAAGTAACCATAAAAAATTAACTATAGGCAATTTATACCTAATGATGAAACACTGGAAGCAGCCCGCTAAAGTAAGGAACAAGAAAAATATATTCCCCATTATTATCATTGTTTTGGCAATGCTTGCTAATGTTATATAACAAGAAAATAAATTATGCAAATATTGGAAAAGAAGAAATCAAGTGATCATTATATGCATTTTTTTACTGCTACTCAAAAAACAAAGAAAATTGAATATTAGAATTAATATGAAATATCAGAAAGATTGTCAAACAAGACAAATCTGGTAATATCACCTCCTCAACACACCCTGTCTTTAGATCCAAAAGAATAGAGACCATGCCTATTTTATTCATTTTATTTTCAGTACCTCATAGAGTCACTGAAATATAGAAGATATAATAAATATTTGTCAAATAAATTGGTTAATTGTTTGACTAAAAATCCAGAAATTCTGAATGTTGAACTTATCATTTCTCCCAAAGTACTAGTTTTCAAACTAACTTTCAAAACAAGAAAAACCATATGATCATAACAATAGATGCAGAAAAAATATTTGCCAAAATATAACAGCCATCATGATTTTTAAAAATAATCTTTCAGCATGCTAGGAATGGAAGGAAAGTTTCTCAAGATTATATAGGACATCTACGAAACAATCTACAGCTAACATCATACTTAATAATGAAAGACATGTGTTTTTTCCCTAAGATCAGAAACAAGACAAGATGTCAATTCTCACCACTCCTACTCAGTATCGTCCTGGAAGTCCTAACCAGTGCAAGAAGGCAAGAAAAAGAAAAAGAAATATGAGATACAAATTGGAAGGAAAGAGATGAAACTCTCCCATTCACCAACAACAGAATGGTCTATGTTGAAAATTCCAAACAACCCATTTTTTAAAATATCTCCTAGGATTAATAAGTAAATTTAGCAGGGTTGTACTATACAAGGTCAACATAAGAAAATCATATTTCTTTTTCTGTAATCCTGTTTCCTCATCTGCAAAACAGAGAAAATAATAGAATTTGCCCTAAAAGTTTGTTATGAGTTAAGTAGTTAATATATGCAAACCGCTTAGCATAGCGCTTTGCATATTTGTAAGTGCTTGATAAAAGTTAGCTGTCACTTCATTATTATTAAGTATAGGAAGGCAGATATAAACACATATCAAGTTGATGTGAAAGAGAACTATGGAGTTTTTTTTAACTAAAATCTCAATATGAGGTCAGTGGATCTAGCTGCCAAACATAGCTAAGACAATCTTGGGACAGCATTCTGAGATCTACACAATAAGGATCTATTAAGCACACATCAAGACATTCAGTTTGAGTTCTGTTTTCAGTGTTGGATGCCGTATCTTAACAAGTACATTGAGAAAACCAGTGGCCTAAAGGAGTATGAGCAGGAGGATGAAGGTTTGGGAAACTATGCCATGATCACAGCAAGTAAGGCTGAGTACAACGGAAACATATTGGCTTAACAGATGAGTGATAGAAGTCCACAAATATGCAAAGATCTGTCACACAGCATAGAGGTAGACATTCTTCAGAGGACAAATCTGTGATCAGAAGGTAGAAAGTATACACTTATTTAAATTTAATATTAGAAATAACAATAAAATATCCTCTTGAATGGAACTGGTTACCTTGTGAGGTAAACAGGGGTTAAAATATGATCCCTATATTTATAGATGAGGAAAATTAAGGCTAAAATTAAGGTACTTCACAAAGATCTCAAAGCCAGCCAATTCAGAGTCCTGATTTAAATCTTGGTGTCTTGATTCTGTATCTAGGGATTATCATGGTACCTCAGCAAGTCAGAGAGAGGCTAGGACTGGAGTCGGCAGTCTTTGGCTCAGCTACTTGATCAAGAGGCCTGGGCCTCATAAGTGAGGCTGAAGCTAAAATGCAACTGTTTTGAAACAGCCTTCTAACTGTGCTGGAGTTAGTCCACAGTGCTGAGTTTAAATACAGAAAGGTGCAGAATCTAACCATCCAGCTAGCTAGAGCTATCCACCAAATGAATGTGGGGTAGGGTGATGGGGTGTGAGCAGATGCTATTGATGTTTTTTGCCGAGTGTTTGAAAACCCACTGTGAATATTGATGCCAAGAGCTTGTTGCTGGCTCTTAGAAACAAACAGAAGATGGAACAGCCATTTTTTTTTTCTCTCTCTCTCCATACTCAGGATACTGTTAGCCAAATGCAGAATTTCAGTTTGGTTGAGAAACACAGGTCCATCACACGTTTGCTCCTACTGTTAAAATGTGGTTGTTGATACTTTGGGGAGGGGGCTTTCCTGAAAGGGTTATACTAACCATAGCATACAGAGGCCCAGGCAGCCAGACCATATGTGTGACGATAGATGCCTCACCCTGACAGCTGATCAGCCAATGAATGAATTTTTAAATGATTATTCAATCCCTTCCAACAGAACCTCATTAGCTGCAACCATTGTCACCCTCTATCCTGCCAGTGAATTGGGTTTTCAGTTCAGTAGAAGCTTAGAATTTTCCTACTCATGCAGGCAGATTAAAGCTCTCAACTAACTCAGGTGTAACTTATTTAATTCACCATCCAACTAATTACTGCAGATGCAGATAAACCAGGCTAACGGGAAAGAATCCACCTCCTAAAACAAAACAAAGAGCAAATAAGCATGTTTCTGAATACCTAGCAAAGGATGTGTCAGATGGCAGACATCTTAAAAAAGCAAACAAATGCTCCGATGACTTTGAAAGTCAATGAATTCTAAGAGAAAAATATTATAGTATGGTCTTTGTTCATTGAGGGTCTACTTGGTTCGACTTTAAATGCCATTTAACAACAGAAGTAGAATCAACTGTTTCAGTCAAGTGACATTCGAATTCAGCAGGTTCTCACACAATTTCATTTTAAACCAGGTATTTTTTTAATTAAATGTGAATAAACTATGGAGACTAGAATCAAGGACATTTTTAGAATGTGAACTCTGTCCTTCAAAGAGGTTAACTTTGAAATATGATCTTAATTGCATGTCTTTTACTCTAAAGAACATTAATTGGATAGATCTCATGGTAAAAATTTATGTTTAAAAGGGAGATAACTAAAAAAAATCAAACTTTTGTTTTGACAGGTCATTTTCTCAAAAGGCATATTCAGGGAATAAGTTGTTTGAGAATATACTTTGAAAATAATAAAGAAACAATTTTAAATGTCCTCTGAAAATAATTCATTTTTTCATATACAAATATTATGGACTGAGTAAAAGTTTTCCATCTTGGCAAAGAATGTTATTCTTACCTATGTAAGGAAATATGCAAGCAATGTTTTTCTATTTTGTAAGTGATGGTAACATTATATTCACGATTCTCCTACTAACCCATTGCTGTGAGATGTTTTTCATGAAATATTTCATGGCCCTGTCTACAATAACTACAACCCATTTTGAGACATATGGCCAAAGAGAAATGAGCATGGACATTACAGAAAAGTTCAAGTACTAGCTCCACTATTCACGCTGGGTGACCTTAGCAAATCCCCAGCTCTCCAAGCATCAGTTTATTCATCTGAAAAGTAGAGTATCATCACCCTTTTGTAACATGTAGCACAACTGAACAGAAATAAGCCTTGATTAGCCAAAATTCCATAAAAATGACTAGAGTATTGGAGGACTAGCAACTGGAATCTTGACTCATTATCAGATTATAGAAGCCCATTCAGTCTGGGTTTCCATGTACTATATAACAAAACACAGGGGATGCTTGAAATTAGCATTTTGTGATGCTTGCAAAAGAATGTGTTTAACATAACTGAGTTTTGTTCCAGTGGTGAGAACTATAGAAGACTTATTGCATACAATGAACCAGAGATCAGCCTCCAATTCTCCATCTCTCTCTTGCTCTCTCTCCTGAGCGCTCTGTGACTCTATGTTTTCCAGGGCAGGTAAAATCAACAGCCTCCCCAGCTATGGGGCAGTGGGAGAGATGTTTCTAAACTCTACTTGATGTAAATTTGCTTCCTGCTTGAAGAAAGAAACCATCAACAATCCATTGCCCGGGAACATGGATGCCATGACCCATCCTGGAGGCAGTCGTTACGAATTTCCTCCAACAACTACAACTCAGGATATTTCCTAAAATGTATTCTCCAGAGTCAAATCCCAAAAGATTCACCAAGAAAAAAATTAGGGAAGGGGCTCAACAATTAAGTGTTTGGAAAACACTTTACTATTACTCTTTTACACTCCTCTTGGAAATTCTTAGTTCCTCTTAGTTTAAAGGAACTAATGTTTGTAGGAAATCTTTAACTTTGTTTAACCTGGTATTTCCCAAACATATTTGATTTTGTCTTCATGGTAGCTATTTAGAAATCCCACTGTAGTACTCCACCAAACACATTTAGGAAATTCTTGCTCAATCACCTGGTGCCCCATATCACATGGACCACCACCACATAGGTATTATATAGGTCAAATGAGGGGATCCTAAGGGAAGGAGGTTTTCAAAGTTGCGATATCTATCATTATACCTATTGAGTGTTTTTGTGATGATTAAGGGCAATAAAACAAAGAAAGGGACAACAAGCAAGGGAAAAAGGAAGTCTATATCAAAATATGAAGGCTCTTGGCCATTATATGTGTTAGAATTCTTTCCATTACAAGTGATAGGAACTTCACGCAAAGAGATTTAAGCAAATGAGGACATGTAGTGGTTTGCGTATCTTCAAAATTCAAAGGGAAATTGAGCTTCGGGTCTGGCTGGATCCAGGAGTACAAACATTGTTGCCAAGTCTCGTGGGTTCCCTCTGTGTTGGCTTCATTCTCAGTCAGGATCCTTTTCCATGTCAGTCTCCAGCAACTTCAAACTGACATTCTACCAGCTCAGTAGCCCCAGAAATGTCCTTCTTCCCAAAGTTCTAGCAAAAGTACAAGACCTGACTTGAATTGAACCAATTTGTATCACCCAACCATCCTTGAATCAATTTCTGTAGCCAGGGGGATGAAAGAAGGGATGGGAAATTAGCCAGGCAAGAAATGGCTCCCCAAAGGAAACTTAGGGTGCTGTTACAGAAGAAAGTGGAATAGATGCTGAGTAAACAAAAATCTGGGTACCTGCCTTATCCATCAAAAAAAGACCTACCTGTGTGTATCTCTTCAACACATTATCTGGTAAGTCTCTCTGTCTCATGACACTCTTATGAGTCCAGGACTGCTTGCACAGACTACAAGAGAAGCACAGGCTGGGCTAGCAGTACAGGCCACATTAAAGATAGCCATGCCTCTTCTTCTAGGCTAGGATACCAGAATTGGATGTGTTAATCAGGACACTCATGATCCTTAGCCATGATTCTTAAGTAGGCTGAGCCATGCTTCAGCCATGCTCTTCAAAAGTAAGTGATGTCATTGTCAGTGAAAAGTAGCCCACTGACATATATTAGGGATGTGTGTGTGTGTGTGTGTGTGT
>NW_007729439.1:0-12402 GCF_000696425.1 Galeopterus variegatus | reverse complement strand
CAGGTTATCAACTTATTAAATCTCTTCCTTTAGGTGTGTAGTAAGAACTACATGGGATGATGCAGATAATGTCTCTAGCATGGCATCTAGGACATAGTAAACATGCAATAAATGGCAGCTACTACTGTAGCTATTAATCCAATTTATACAAATTGCCGAGTATCCACAAATGATCTAAAGAAATGTTTTTGCAATAAAAGAGAGTATGCAAAATTAGATATTAAAAAATTATAATTCTCCCAGTAGACAAAAAAAAATGATAGCTTTTATGTTTCTTTGCCTTATTGAGATAGTAAAAACAGTATGCAGAAACAAATAAGAATCACCATCCATCAACATTTCTGGAACATCTACTCTTTAGGACAGTCCTCTAACCTCTACTCAGTCCCACCACTCTCTGTTCTCCTGCAATTTCCAGATAGGAAATAGTATGTTATTTTGCTTCATCCTTGCTGTTCACATCAGGAGTAAATAATCAGAGAACTCAAGCTTTAAAAAAATACAGTTACTCTTTAAAAAAGAGAGAGAGAGAAAAGAAAATGATATCATGAGAAAACTGTTTTTCATGGCTGTATAACCCGAGCAATAGAACAGTAATGGTTGTTAAATACTACCCTAATCCTACAAGTGAACAGATTATTGAAAATTTCAAAGTGGCAGCTTTGATTTGAAGATTCACCTCATTGACTATCTAATTCATTCCTAATGACATAATCATTGGTGAACAGTAAACGCAATTCAGAGGGTCAGAACTCTCCTATTAGTCATTAGCTTTTATATCCAGAGCGCTGTTTTACTACTGAGCCTTGTATTTTACTATTTAAAAGAAGACGAAAGTATCCACATTTCCAAGGTGATGATTACTAAAGTGCTGCCACAAACTGCATATGGTTATTACAGCACAAATAGAGCTGTTGGAGATGTGCAAAATACACTTAAATCTGTTTCACAAAAAAATATATATATTTTCACAAATAAAACTCAGCTAGAGATAAATTAATTACCTTATTATGTTCCACAAGGAAAACAAGTGCTAGATACCCTGCTGCATTGTTTGTTGTAAGCAATCAATATTTTACTGTCTAACCATATTTAACTTTACGTGTATATCTAAATCCCTTTCTACTAGGAATTCTAATACAATACTCTAAGCATAACTCATGGCCATATTCAGGTGAATTAAAGATTCCCTGAAATACACCACGTGAAGGAAGTCATATTTCATCTGCATCTGTTTCTCTTATTCATTACCTAATCCTTCAACCCCCAATTCTCTCTACAGTTCTTTATTAATTTAAAAAAAATATGTTCATTTGGAATTTTCTTAGTAAGGCATAAATCTGTACACTTACCCTACCACAGACCATTAATAAAGACCAAAAATTTTTATATAGTGGGTTCTTATATCAGAATCGGTTTTTAAAATGTTATATGACTAGTTAAAGAATTGTTCTTGATTGTACTAGGCTATTCTGAAAGATTTGCTTATAGATTCAAACAGTTCAAATATTGATCTGTTTCCTGGATTCTGAAGATGGATGGGACAGAACGATAGTGTTTCAGTTTGCAATAGTTAACCCGAAAGCCTTTTAAACGTGCCTGAAAAATTGTGGAGTGGTAGTCAAGAGCTCTTTAAACACAGGAAACGTCCTCATACCTACTGTTTGTGCTTTTTTAATATAAGATTTGTTATCGATGCCTCTATATTTCAAAATCCAATAGAGAAGCTAATGCTAAAGAAAGGATAGTTGTGAAATTTCGTCTCCACGTGCGTATGGCTGCTACTTCCCTTTCTCAAAATTTCAAAGTTCAATAATCTTTTACAGCATATTTCTCAATAAACTCTAAAATCTACAGTAATATTGGGTATTCCCAAGGGTTTCCAACAAAGTCTGAGAGAATCCATGAGTCAACGTTCTTTACTGTATAAATCCCACTGTGCACCGAACCCTACCTCACCTCATGTGGAGAGACACCAAAAAAGTAAAAGGTGGGATTTCCATCTAATACAATACTCTACACATAACTCATGGCCATATTCAGGTGAATTAAAGATTCTAATGGGGTTGAGTGAACTTGGTACCCCAACACGAATGTGTCGTTAATCTAGTCACATTAGTAAAAACAAGCAAGTTATTTGATAGGCAAATAGAATAGCTCTGAGCAATGCCATTATATCATATTAATGATAACATGTTATAACCCTTAGAGGCAAAGACTGGCTCACTTATCAAAAGAAAGCCCTTCTGCAGATCTTTCCCAAGGGTATTAAATCCTCAATCTAATGCCTTTTCAAAAATAATTAAATAAAAATATTTTTACTGGAGGGCTTAGGGAGAAATGTGGAAGTTTTGCCCAGGCAGAAAGTTACTACTTCTCTTTACCCATGCCAAAAAAAAAAAAAAATACAAGAACAGATTATGCCAAAAAGCCTTCAGGAATTACTCAACCTCGATCCTAATTTAGGCAATGCTCACAATTATCAGATTTTATAATTTAAAAATAACTGTAACATATTACATGAAATCGAGTTCTTCTGAAATCTCAACTATCTAAAGTTTTTAGGAAGGAGGTGACCCATCAGCACGTTATTTCATGGCATTGGAAATGATTTCCTAGTCCTTTACCCTGTATTTATAGTAAATATTTATTTGTTTGCAATCGCTTCAGCAATAAAGATCATGGATAAGGGAAAATGCATACCTTAAGTTGAGCCTCTCATCATTCTTTGCCAAAAAGCCTCTAACATCTGACCACATTCTATGACCTTCTCATAAAAAACTCACCTCCAACTCTCACTCTCCTCTCTGTGGGCTCCCCAGTCAATATGCAATGGCAACTCCTAATATTTCCTCACTTTGAATACATCTAATTAACTTTGACCCTTCTTGCTGCCCTGGCTTAATCTCCCCTTGCCAATAAGTGAGGCCCAGAGAATGCCTGTAAAGTCATGATGAACCCCAAGAAATGCCCAGACAGTAACTTTAGCAAGTTTAAAATGATATGCAGCTCATTTTAATCATTTTCGTAGGGTTCAGTAAAAGAATGTCACAAGTTTATCAGTAAGGTCTAACTTCGGTGATCCATCCAGATTCCCACAGATCTCTTGATCTTTTTTGGAGAAATGCCTTCAAGCCCCTGACGTATAAGCAATGTACAATTGTATGTTGTAATGATTGGGAGGTTCAGGAGGATGAAAGCCCAGCTCTTTTGCCATAGGTTGTAGAAAAGCTGCATTTGTAAAACAAAAATTGGTTGTCGAAATGAGGAGCAATCATAGATAGGAGATTTTGGCAATTAAAAATATGGTTGCCATAACAAATTTGATAGAAAGTATGGGGGTAGGGGGAATAAATCTTCCAAAACACTGAGAAAAAAATACGAAGAAATGGGAAACACTCAAAGAACCAGTTGAGAAGATCCATGAGTGAGACCCAAGAAGAAACTAAGAAAATGAAGAGAAGAAAGCAATTAGAAACAAATTTCCAGAGCTGAAAAAAGACAAAAGCCATGAGATTGACAACAACCAAAAAGCACCTAACAGAATGACCTTAAGAAGACTCCTCCCTAGTGATAACTTAATGAGATTTCAGATCACTGAGGATAACATGAAGATCCAAAAATGGTCACCAAAAAAGAGCAGGATACCTACAAAGGAGGGAGAATCATAAAGCCATCAGACTTCTCAACAGCAACACTGGCTGCTAGAAGACAATGGAGTAATCCTCTGAAGTTATGAGTAGAAATTATTTTGAACCTGGAATTCTATTCATGCCAAGATAATAAAAAAAAGTAAGGGCAAAACAAATACATTTGTAGACAAGAAATTTATCTCCATTAGTTCTTTGTAAAAAGTAACTTGAGGCTGTAAACGGAAACACAGAAACAAGAATACATGGGATCTAAGAAATATTATTTCTAAAGCAGAAATTCGATGAAGGAGAGTATTACAATGAAACCAGAGAACAGTTGATCCAAAATGGAATGGGAAGTCAGGAGGACCCCCCCCAAAAAAAATCTCCAAGAAGAAAGTATATTCCATTGAAACAGGTTGAGCCTAGCAATTAAATTCAAACATGTTTATTTTGTCATGGAGGGGAGGGGCAAAGAAGGTCAACAAGAAACTCCAAGAAAAATCAGTTATATATGAAAAAATGATTCAAATATGAAACAACTAAAATATGGCATGATTTTGAGCAATTAAGCTGGAGAGGACATTCAAGTGGAAGGAAAATATGTGCAGTGGATATTCTGGTATGCCCCCAGACCCCATCTTCAGGGCTGACTCACCCACCCCCAGCTGCGGGTAACGCCAGATACTGACCGCTCACATCTTTCTTGACTGGGAACTGCCCTTGGCCTCAGGGAACTGTCTTGGCCAAGGTTTTGTAGTTACAACCAACTTGCACATCAGCTTCTCCCTCTGCCCAATTCTGCCTCCCTCACTTCTTTACAATCTCTCCTTCCTCAATACCTTGCGTTCTTTCCTTTCTCACTTTGGGAGCAAATCTCCCAAGAACATTCCCCATGCCATGCTCCATCTCAGAGTCTGTTTACAAGAAACCCAATCTAAGGCATGTGTAAAGTCGTGAGGTTGAAGGGGGCATGGAGTATTCAGAAAAGTGCACACTGTTCTCTGTCTGTGACTGGGCATAAGACTCATGTGAAGAGATGGAAAGAGAGAAAATAAAAAGACATATGTGGAGGCCAGTGAGCTAAGAGACCTGAATACCACACTGTGGAGTCTGCATGCAAAGCCTAAGCTGCATGACCCTGATCAGTTAACCTCTCTGAACCTCAATGTCCTCATTAGTAAAACGGGGAGAAAAAAAAACCTGGACTCTTGTGAGAAAAATGAGATAGTATCAATGAAAATGTTTGCGATGAGATTCAAATGTAAATTATTATTAATAGACTTCAGCCTATGGTTATTGAGCATGGTTGCAGGCCTGATAAAGTAGACCACCTAGGAGTCTATGAGTATTTACAGCAAGAACAAAGAAAACTCCATGCTATGGGAGAAGGGAATCGGAGATACAGGCCAATCTAATAACAGTGGTCATTGGAGGAGCAGGTGATTCCAAGTTAAGAGCTGTCATCTGGATTTTTCCACTTAACCCTCACTTCCCTCCACCCTCAGCCCCTATAAACTTTATGGTGATGGGGGATGGAGAGAAGGGGAGAGAAGGAAGGGAAAATAGGAGAAGAAAATCTATGAATGAGACAGGAAGAACTGTTGTCGTATGCTCTTTAAGACAGTTGGCACAAATAGCCCTGCTTCATGGTGTGACCCAAAATTGGGTGAGTTACTCCATCTACTTTTGCAGGAATATGATGTGGCTCCGGCATCCTGAGGACTCCAGAAAGTGTGATGCACCTAAGGAATCTTACACAGCAGCAGCCGTGATACACAGCAAAAGAGGTGGAGCCCATCGAGAGCAGCTTAGCCGGGGGATCCCAGAGGCGGAGAAATGTCAGAGGAATGGAGACCGAGCAGAAGGAAGACAGAGCAGCAGGGTAAGAAAGAGTGTCTGTAAGTGGTACCCATCAGAAACCAGGTGGGACCCCCAACAGTAAGTGCAGGACCCTGTTCCAGAAATAGAGGTCATGCAATTATAGAGGAGAGGAGAACCAGAGAAGTATTTATATGTGTTGTTATTGTTAATGTCACACCATTTCAGCCAGGATTTATGTAGCCTGGGGAAGCATAAAAATAATTATTTACCAGATAACAGAAAAATGTCTTTCGTTTCTTATTAGTCATTTCCTACCTAATAGGAATAGGTGCTGAATAAATGTTGAATAACGAAATGAATAAACTCTGTGATTACTTCATTACATCAGGTTTCCCTGAAATTAGAACATAAAAGATATTATGTGAAGGCTTCACAAATGACACATTAGGGTCACTTTCAAAGGATGACTAGTGAAGGAAATGAAAGTCCAAAGATTTTAGAATGTTCTGGAAGCGTTCAAACTTCTGTAAATGTATCTAAAAATTCCTCTGGAAATGATAATATTTCCATCTGCAACATCTCCTTGAGGTAGTGTCATATGCTACTCTACCCTTTGGGTAAGTAGCATATCCTCTCCATTGCCTGTCTGTCTAAAACTCCAAAGAGTGTTATTTGTCATCAAGAGTGTCTTTCCACAAGGCATAAAGTGGGTATTCACATGTGCTGATCATTCAGAGTGTGCCTTGAGCTGCATTGAAACCTGGTTCAGTTTCTCCTGCTCAGCTGCAGTGAGTTACAGATGTGTTGCTTCCTTCTTACTGACATTTCTGATAACAATGTGCTGTGACTTCTATTATTAAGGATATAATACACAGCAAGCAAAATCTTCCAGCCTAGCTATACTCCCTCCAGAGTCAAAGGACTCATCAAATTGTTTCTCTTTGTAGTTAAAATCTGTGACTGTCCCAAGCAGAACAACTAGATCTTGTCAGTATCCTCCTTAGCTACAACCCAGGATTCATTCAGGCTTGAGCCCACTCCGTTCAGAAAGCACAGGTTGAAATACTAATTAATGAATTAATTAATTTAAGTTTAGAGGGTTTTGTGTTTTTTTGAGGAGGTGGGGGGAGTCTTCGAATAGTTGTATGATCACAACAATTCCTTGAACTTGTTAAGACAAGTGAACGGATATGATGTTGATGGGGAGGAGAGGGGAGAGGGAAGGGTGAAAGAGGAATTGGTAAAGGGACATGAAAATCACCTACACTGTATATAGATAAATTAAAATTTTTTTAAAAACCAAATAATTGTATGAACCAAAAATGTTTTTTAAATACAATTTTCTACATCTTTCCTTTTTTTTTTTCTTTTTATTGAAAAAGGTCCTATTTATTTCCTTACCTTTAACATACTTTGGCAAAAATGTCCTAATTTGAGCCAATAAACATGGCTTAACCCATTTTTCTTATCAGATTTTTCTTATCAGATACCTGCTAAGTTTTCTGAAGTGTGGAACAATATTACTGTCCTCAACTGTAACACGATCTGTTTCTCTCGTGTTCTTTAAGCTGTTTATCATTTGCTTCTCTATTTCAGTTGGAATTAATCTTCTCAAAAACAGATTACACTCCAAGATGTTTTACAGCTAAAAGCTCCATCAAGACTTTTCACAACTTGTTAATGGAACAAAAAGCAGCCAGGTAACTGTGTTCCAGGTGCTGTAATAAATGCTTACCACCGCAGTCACTGAAGCCATCAGTGTTGTTTTGCAGACATCTAGAAAGCTTTTTTGTTTCATAAATCATTGAAATATTTCAGGACCTTTTGCATGAGCCAGGAATATTCTTAGAGTGTTTAGCATCAATAACAATGAAAACCGCATGACAACATCTTAAGCAATCTAAAATACGGCATGGGGAGTTCCAGCCTGCCCTTCATTGCAGGGCTACTAAAAATAAGTATATTTAACCACCCCTCCCCCAACACACACACACACACACACACACACACACACACACACACACACACACACACACACACACCACTACCAGTTACTTTTAGGGCTAATTTCTGCCTTTTTCTTTGACAGAGATAATATAACTAGACTTAATGTGTAATAGAAATTTTAAATTTCAATCTACTTATACCCAATGGATTTAAAACATACCTATTTGCTGAACATATTAGGCATTATGGATGAGTTCAACTCAGAATACTTTCTAATGGAAGATCCTGTTCAATGACAGTTTCTTATTGGAAAAATAGGTAAGTTCCTAGCAAAAGAAATGAGCTTGGCCTTAGGGAGACTCATTTCTCTTCTTCCAATTGCTCAGGCCAAAACTCTTGGAATTATCCTTGATTTCTCTTTTTTTTCCACACCCCACATCCAACCATTAGCAAACCCTGGCAGCCCTAACTTAATATAACCAGAATTTAATGTCTCACCACCTCAACAGCCACTGCCTGATCCAAGAGTCTCCCAGCTGGTCTCCTAGCTTCCTCCTTTACCCCTGTATAATCTACTCTCTACCAAAAGCCAGAACATTCCTTTAAAAACATGTCAGGTTATGTCACTCCTCTGCTTTAAGCTCTCCAGTGGCTTTCACCTCACAAAGAGTAAAAGCCAAAGACTTTACCTTGGCCTAGAAAGCCCATGATGGCCCAGATCACCACTACCCTTCTGATTTCATCTCCTGCCACCCTTCCCTTCAACTATTACAATTTAGCCACTCTATGGGCTTCCTTCCCACTCCTCAAATACTCTATGTTCTCACCTTCTCTTCCTGCCTCAAGGTCTTTGCACTTGATGTACCCTCTGCCTGAATAAATTTCTGCAAGTTATCCATGTGGTTGGCTCTCTCACTTCAGATCTGTGCTCAAATAGCACCTTATCAGAGAGGTCTGACCACCATATATAAAAAAAAGCTCCTGTACTGGACCCAGTTTATGTGCCACCTCAGGTTTCTTCTGTCCCACCTGTCCAGAGGCACCGGCCATTCACCCTACTTCCCACACAGAGCAGCCCTAGCAAATGCAATGAAAGCCCTGCAGTTCTTGTGATGCATGCCCGGGTCGTCACCACCATCTCTTGCCTCTGCTGGCTGACTTGGCTTTCCCTGTGGAGAGAGGGCCAGTCCTCTGAAGCTCCTGAATCCAGGTCCAACCCAGCTGGGTGCATAAAAGTTCTGGCCTCCCTAGTAGGCAACCAGAGAGACCAGATACAGAAAGCAGAAATGGAACACCCTGTCAGGTGAGCTTTGATTAGTAAGAAGCAAGAGATGAAAAGAAACCAACATAAACTCCTCTCCCTTCCTCCCTCCAACAGTTTTGAAGCACAAATGTCCATAGGGCCTCTCTGGAAATGTCCTTAGTGACCACGCAATCAGCTGTTTCTTCTAAAACTATGGCTAGTTCAAAAGTGCACCACTTTTTATTTGCTTTCCTGATCTCTCTGCTTTATGTTTCCCTTTCCCTCACTTCTGCTGTCTGGGATTGCATCTTCCAAAAGTATTAGGATGTAAGTTGTATCTCAGGCTCTGTGTTCTAGGAAATCTAATTAAGATATGCATACATGCACACACTCACGCTTTACTCCAAACCCTGATCCCACGTTATTTCTTTTCTTCGTTTATCACTTATCTTTATGTCTCTCGCCCCTTGTAGAAGGTAAACTACATGAGAGCAGTGACTGTTTCTTCTGTTCACTGCTGCCTCCCAGTGTCTAGAATAGTGACTGGCACATAGTAGGCATTTAATAAATAGGTGTTTAGACAATGAATACATGAGAAGTCTGCAAGTGTGGAATTAAGCTCCATGTTACATTCAAAAAATACAAGAAACTGGAGAAGTTCAGGTTTTTAGGCATGACCTGCCTTTTGATGTCAGTGTTCCCACCTGGAAATTTTCCTGTGTATCTCACACTCCTTAATTTCATCAAACTGCTTTGATTATCTTTCAACTCAAAGTTTGGGTCCTTTTAAAGCCCTCTTCCCCCAATTAGGCTCACAGCTAACATAACTATCTCCTTGCATTCCAGTCAGTTTTTTCAATCCCCCTAGATAGGGCACATACATACTTAGAATACACTTCATGCATTTGACCCGTTCTCACAGAATGCATAATATCCTAAAACAGACTTAGCATGTCTTCAGCCCTTACTCCACCACACACACCCTCAGACATACACACAAGGATGTTCCCTCCCCACATCCAACCGCCTCCTGCTAATCCTGTCATTAATAATAACAATGACTAATTGCTGAGCACATATGATCTGTCAGGCATTGTGGTAGGCACTTAGTCCTCACAAAAACCCTGAAAAATATAAAAATATCTTGAAAGTCATTCATATTAAAGTGTTTGGAACTTACTATATTCTCCTCAGAGTTATTTGCCTGAATAAAGCTGACTTAGTCAATAGAAATGAATCACTCTGGCACAATTTCATGCATCAAGGAGAAGGGATTCCATGGGGAAAGCAAGGCTACTTCCTTCCTCGTACTCCTCAGTGTACAGCCCAGCCCAAACCATTGATTCATAGCTTTGTAACTGTCCTGGAATTGCTTCATGAAAATATCTCTGTCTCTTTGCGTAATTTAAAGCTCCTTGAGATCAGACAGGTCTTTCACTTCCTTAGTGCTCCTGGAAAACTGTGTTTGTTTCTTAACTTGATTGCAGCCTCCATTCTCTGTTGCCTCTAACCTGTCTGTACTTCTACCACCTGTCTGTTATTCTCCCAGAGCAGTCGTCCACAAAGTGGAGGTGCACACATCCAAGATATGTGCAAGATGATTTCTTGGGAATGCAAAAATATATAATATTCATTATAACCTTAAAAAATAAGAAATAATTTTAGCTTGATTAAATTTAATATATGGATTCATACTAATACCTTCACTTGGTCTGTACATAAAAATGTTGAGGGTGTGTAAGATATACAAGGTATACAAACACTGAGATGATCAGGACCCTTCACTTCTCTTGCACATTCAGTGAATTGCATTCTAGGATATTCAAGTAAAAGGGAGGTCACAGACTGTATAACTGAGTTTTAACTAAATTAATCCTGGCAAAATGGACACCTGGCTTAAAGATTCCTGCAACGAAACCATGAATAGAAGAGAATATCAATTTTGCAAGCTCAAGTGAACAAGAAAATAGAAGAGGTAACATTTCTACCCCTAGTACAAACTCTTTATCTAGCACATTATAAGATAATGTCAATAACAAGAAATTAACTTTTAAAAATGCAAAATTATTCAGAAGACCATCTAAAATATAGATTTATCTATATTTTCATTGACAATGACTTCTTCCTGTGTATATATTGTGTGTTGACATATTGGTTAATTATTATGATATGCATAAATATGAGGATACTTCAAAAAGGTCATGGAAAAAATGGAATTTAAAGATAAGATAAAGCTTTCCATGAACTTTTTGAAGACCCCCTCATAGAATTATGCTTCAAAATAATGGTAATGATAATATGAAGCAATCAAAATTAACAAAATGTTTTAAAAATAAGCAACTAATACACACAAGCCTCTGCTATTTTTTCAAAGATTTTTAAATTAGGCAACACTCAATTTATTACTTTACAAAATTTCACTTAAACATGTAAAGTTTCTTTTTAACAGAAAAAAAATCAAAAGGCTACATACTATTACAGAAATCCTAATTTTTGTTTTGGTGAATGCTAAAATAATACATGGGAAATAATATGGCACAAACAGAAATGGACACCATTATAAGCAAAGATGTGATTTTTTTTAACCAGTTTAAAACTCTTACAAACAAAGAATCTCAGTGGGATTTGAACCCACTTTCATAAGATGCATGGAAAACATTCTTAAAATTTTGGAGGGAAAAAAATCAAGAATTAAGACAAATTACAGTGTCATGACATTTAGTATATAATTTGAATGAAAGTACCAATATTTCTCTTTACCAAGTCTCTGATATGCTTTTTGCTAGGTTGTGTATCAATAACAAAATACATGAAGAACTGCATTTTTTTCTCAAACCAGCAAAGGGAATATATGTAGATAAGATATATTCTGAACAGTAAATAACTTCTCTAATGATAAAGCTATGTAATTCATGGAGTGACTCCTTTAACCGAAATTTTTAAAGGATTTTGGCTAAAGTTCCTGACACAAATCACATACAACATTCGTCCATCCTGCTATACATAGGCAAGCATTTGCAGCTAAGGAGTTAGAGCCAGAAGTACACAAAATACTGCAGGATGTCCCCATTTAGTTCATTTTATTTATTTAAAACAACTTTTAAATATAGTCGACTCCTTAGAACAAAATGAGATGGGAGTAACCATGGACAAATTTTCTACAACACAAAGATTTTCTCATGGACAAGTACTCAAAAGAGCTAAAAACATATTTTACAAAAAGACAAGTGTTCCAAATATGCTAACCTTTTCTGTGATGACAAGCAGGCTGCCTGTAGCATGCTACCTCTCAAGTATTTTTTAAAATAACAGTAATATTAATAAGTATAATCTGTCCCTTTCTCAATAGTGGATAAAAAGTGCCCTTCTAAAGAAACTTATGCCACTGACAGAGCATTTTGGAAAGATGTGTAAAAAGATTCCATTGTTACGTGATTTGGATGCCAAAACAAGATAAGTGCATCCATCATCTATTTTTCTAAAAATCTCATATGCTAAAACTTGGAAACTTCTAAAAACTCGGAAACAGGATTTTTTAACCAGTTTAAAACTCTTCAAACAAAGGACTTCACTGGAATTTGAATCCATTTTGATAACAATGATAAACAGTAAAACTGCCCATTGGCTTGCAAGAACTACTGACGGACATCAGAGAAAATGGAAATCTACTAGCCAAATTTTAACGAAAGCCTTTTCATAATTGGTGAATAAGATTTAGTTAGGGGCCGGCCCGGTGGCGCACTGGATAAGTGCGCC
>NW_007729438.1:231584-234084 GCF_000696425.1 Galeopterus variegatus | reverse complement strand
AAGTCTCTGATTAGTGAGTGTGGTGATGGAGTTTGGATGTGTTGTCCCCTCCTAAACTCATGTGGAAATTTGATCTCCAATGTGGCAGTGTTGGAAACTGACTGAGTCATGGGGGCAGATCCCTCATGAATGTATTAATGCTCTCCCTGGGGGAGGGGAGGTAGTGAGCGAGTTCTCGCTCTATTAGTTCCCATGAGACCTGATTATTTAAAGAACCCTGGCACCTCCTCTCTCTCTCTCTTGCTTCCTCTCGCCATGTGATCTGTTTGTACCCACCGGCTGCTGCCACTTTCCTCCATGATTAGAAGCAGCCTGAGGCCTGTGCCAGATGCAGCTGTCCCAGAATCGTAAGCCAAATAAACCTCTCTTCTTTATAAATTACCCAGTCTCAGGTAATTCTGTAATAGCAACACAAAACGGACTAAAACACGTGGTCTGTGTGTTACACAATTGCTCTGTGCATTCCTGCTTGTCACAGTCCTAGGTAGTACCTGATTGCTTGGGAAGGAAGCCTATTTGGTTGTGCTGCATCTTCCATCACTGCAGCAGAATTGTCAAAGGAGGTCAGCACCCACACTTTGGAGGTAAGGGTATCTTTCTCTCTCTGTCTTCATGGGAATTTCTTTATGGGAATACCATGTGAACTCCAGGTGTTTCCATTTCTGTAATTTATAGTTGGAGAGGAAGGGGGGTTTAAATGTGTAAATCATCCATTCTTAGTCCTTCTCCTTGCTTTAGGTTGTGGGCCCTACAAATTATATCACTTGGGCTTCTGGTTGAGTTCAGCCAATGGGAAGCACTGGTAGGAGGTTGCAGGGTTCAGGCAATGGGAGGAATTGGTAGTTTGCAAAATTTTTTCTCCTTACCCACTTTGGCCATAGTTTGGCCACTGTCTGCATTTCCTCAGACCACAGTTCTTGTCAGATAGTCTCTTTTCCAAGGTTCTAATTCTCACTGGATTCTGGTAAAACCTGTTCTTCCCCTTGGCCCATCATACCTAGTGGTGGCAATAGCTTCCTGGTGTTGCTAGTTCCTGAGTGCTTCACCTTCCCTGGTTTCCTTAACCTGTGTAAATAGCCCCTTAGTTCAATTGACTTCAAACCTTTGCATATATACCAGGACCAAGAGTCATAAAGGAATCACGCCAACTTATACTTTCATAATATAGTCTCATGTAATTTCAACTGAGGATAAATCTTTAAAGCATTTGCATTACCATAAATAATGTAGTACTTGGGTTTTTCAGTAAAAAAGGGAAGATTTGCAGGGGTGAGTGAATCCAGGCATTCCTGGACCCCTGGCAAAAGTAACACCATAGTAGTGAAAAAATATCACCCTTGATTTTCTACCTCATTATCTCTGAACTTTGCACATTTCCTGGTATATATCAGATTGGTAAATAATTGTTAAATGAGTGAATGTCTGAATGAATACACACAGGCTTACATATGTCATGTTCATATTACATGTGTAACTTGGTATTTTTTTCACTCAGTATTAAGCACAGTAATTTCTTACATTATTAAAGAAAACTTGACAAGTGGTTAATGGACATATAACAGTTCTAATGCATATTTTAGATGGCATAACAGATTAGCACTCCTCATTTTCTTTGCTGAGGGGAGAAATGGAGAGCTGAGCACAGCCCTCACCTCCTGGCAGCAGGCAGGAGCATTCACAAGGTCCTAGGCAGGAGCTGAGGATAGCACCCACTGCATGGCAGCAGGCAGGAGCATGAACAGAGTCCTAGGAGGGAGTTGAGGGTGGTGCCCCCTGCCCAGCATTAGGTAGGAGCATGCCTAAAACACCACTTCCATGCGGGTGGCCCACAACAGGCACCACACAGCCATGGCTGCTGCAAAAACATCTCAGTGCCACAGTAGTAACCACAGCCACTGTTTAGGCAGCCCACCGGACACTTAACTGTACTGACATAAGAGAGACACCAGAGGAGCCTGGAAAAAGAAGAGGAAGTCTTTCTCCTTAAAGCCCACCCCAAGGTAATAGAAGAAGCAACGGCTCTACCAGATGACCAGACATCATCATAGAGATACTAGAAATATGGAAAATCAAGAAAATATGACACCACCAAAAGAATACAGTAGTTCTCAAATATCAGACCCTATAGAGCAAGAAATACTTGAAATGACTGAAAAGGAATTCTGAGCAAAATCTTAAGGAAACTCACTGAGATACGAGAAGACTCACTTAGACAATGTAATGAAATAAGAAAAAAAAATCCAGGATATTAAGGAAGAGATTTACAAAGAGATTAACACCTAAAATAAAGAATGTAGCAGAACTCATGGAACTGACATATTCATTCAATGAATAAAGCCCAAAATACCAAAAAACACAACCAGGAGCTTAAGCAGCAGGCTAGAACAAGCAGAGAAAAGAATTTCTGATCTTGAAGATAGTCTTCTTGAAATAACCCATATAGATCAAAAAAAAAAAAAAAAAAAAAAAAAAAAAAAAAAAAATTTTAAAAAAAAAAAAA